>NW_010564138.1:128201-129479 GCF_000687285.1 Phaethon lepturus
TATAGCAGCTAGCTCTTGCATAGTCCTTTCAACCAGCAGGTCACAAAGCACTATGCAAAGGAAGTTGGCATCATTACCTTTGCTTTTCAGATGAACAAAGTGGCTCAGAAAGAGAAAAGTAACTTCCTGAAGTTGCCCCACACATTAACCTCAGTACATGAAGGAATATCTTGAGCCCAAGTACAGTATTAAACGAAAGGGGCCACACTGCTTTACCAAAAGTATGTATGAGGAAAAGCAAACAGAAGCATCTCTAATTTCTGGCGTGTTTTCAGATTCAGCTTGTCATACTATGAGTTTTGACTCATCTCACTGTCCACAACAAAAACAACAGTCGAAGTTGGTTTTTTTGGTTTTTTTTTTGTTACTGCAGGCATTATGGGAATACTGCCTGCTCAGTGGAAACCTTGCTTCACACACAACTAGACAGAGGGACACATAAAGACATTCAGACTGAAGAAGTCTAGGATGTCATTAAGCAACTCGCACTTTGTTCTGGATAGATTGTGCTGTGAAACATAAGGTACTACAACCAAGGAGATCAGTGAGGTTGGCAATTATAGTACGAAAAACTGGCATGGGTTCGCCACAGAAAAGCTAATAATTATGCTCAGAGCTACATGGAAACCACCAAGAATCCTGTAGGCATTATGTAAAGTTCACAATTGCAAGGAAGCCCTTCTTATTATAATGACTTTTATTAAAGAAAATGGACAATCTGCATACAAGATATTGAATTCTATTCAAGTGACTACATGGAACAAGGGTTTTGCTTGCATCACACCTAGGCTTTCATTTTGGGAACCTTAGTTCTTACTTGCTACAGGGATTTGTTACACCTGAGGTTGTGATCAAGTCTTCATTTGAATTCCCCTTGTCAGGTCTGTCATATTGATTTAAACATACACCACCAAATAAAAGAATAGAACACATTATTTATAAAATACATACCAGTACCTTTTCTTTTGTTTTGTTTTTAAATCTCTGTATTTTGGGGAAATTTTCTGTCAAATCTTGTCTGGGAGAATATTTCAACAGCTTTAGAAAATGACAACACTGATGAGATTACTTTCTTTGGTCTTATGACACCAACATGGAAAGACATTACACAGAACTGTTCCAGAGACTGGTAGACAGACAGACAGAGAAGGAGGGAGAAAGAAGGCGGGGAGGGGGGAGAAAAGGAGGGGAGAAAGAAAGAGGAGAGAGAAGGGAGGGAGAGAAAGAGAGAAAGGGATGCGGATGGAGGGAGGGAGGGAAGGAAGGGAGGAAGGGAGG
>NW_010564139.1:0-509 GCF_000687285.1 Phaethon lepturus
TGCCCTGATCCAGATGCAGGACCCTGCACTTCGCCTTCTTAAACCTCATGAAGTTCACACAGGCCCACTTCTCGAGCCTGACTAGGTCCCTCTGGATGGCATCCCATCCCTCAGGCATGATAACCACACTACTCAGCTTAGTGTCACCTGCAGACTTGTTGAGGGTACACTCAATCCCACTGCCCATGTCACTGATGAAGAAATTAAACAGTACTGGTCTCAGTACAGACCCCTGAGGGACACCACTCACCACTGATCTCCATCTGGACATTGACTGGAGCTGTTGACTACTACCCTCTGGATTGCTATCCAATGAATTCCTCATCTACCCAACAGGCCACCCATTAAATCCATAGCTCTACAGTTTAGACAGAAGGAGGTTGTGGGGGACTGTGTCAAAGACCTTACAGAGGTACAAATAAATGACATCAGTAGCTCTTCCCTTGTCCACTGATGTGGTCACTCCATCCTAGAAGGCAACTAGGTTGGTCAGGCAGGACTTGCCCTTG
>NW_010564139.1:1153-5020 GCF_000687285.1 Phaethon lepturus
GGCCTTCCTGACCCCATTCCTACACAACCAGGCAGTGTCCCTGTACTCTTCCCTGGCTACCTGTCCCTGTTTCCACTGCCTGTGCGTTTCCTTCTTGCCCTTTAGTTTGACCAACAGCTCTCAACTCAGTCATGACGATCTCTTGCCTTCCTTTCCTGATTTCTTAAACCTGGATATTGAGAACTCTTGCACTCTTTGGAAAGCATCCTTAAAGATCTGCCAGCTCTGTTCTGCTCCCTTGTCCCTGAGGGCAGTTTCCCAGGGGCTCTTATTGACTATCTCCCGGAAGAGCTGGAATTTGCCTTTCCTAAAATTCAGGGTCCTGACTTTACTCTTCGCCTGCCCCATATCCCTCAGGACTGTGAACTCCACCAGTGCATGATCACTGCATCCCAGGCTGTCTCCAGTCTTGATGTCACCAATTAGCTCACATGCATTGGTGACCAACAGGACCAGTATCACACCCCCTCTGGTAGGGCTGTCTATTACCTGGATTAAGAAGTTATCCTCAATGCATTCTGGGAGTCTGCTGGATTGTCTACAGCTTGCCATGCTACTTTTCCAGAAGATGTTGGGTGCTTGAAATCCCCCAGCAGAGAGAGAGATACTGTGAGCATGATGCCTCCTGCAGCTGGAGTAAGAAGTCTTCATCAATAGACTCCCCTTGATTGGGCAGCCTGTAGTAGACACCAACCACAAGGTTCCCTTTGTTGCCTCGGTCTCTGGTTCTTACCCATAAGCTTTCAACCTGCTAGAGGCAGCTCTTCACAGTCTATCCATTTCTTGACATAGACGGCAATGCCTCTGCCCTTCTTTCCTCACCTGTCCCTTCTGAACAGCCTGTAGCCATTGAGAGTTGCACTCCAGTAGTGGGATTTATCCCACCAAGTTTCTGTAAGGGCAACCAGGTTCTAGCTTTCTAAGAGCACAGTGGTTTCCAGGTCCTCCTGTTTGTTGCTCATGCTACAGCATGCATCGGAGTAGAGACACTTCAGTTGGGCTGTCAGCCACATCACACTCTTAGAGGAACAGCCCTTAATTCCTTTGACGTCTTTCACTGTTTTTTCCTGGCTGGCTCCTGTTACCTTGGGAGTCCCTGGCTCATGTCCATAAGACTTCAAGTGTGTTGCAGTGTAGACAGCATGTCTCAAAGCAACAGGCTGAGGGCCCTTGCTAGCATCTCATCCCTCTAACCTCAGTGTGTCGTCCCACAGTTTGTCATGGGTAAGCCTGATATTATTGCCCCCTCCTTCCAAGTCTAGTTCAAAGTCCTGTCAATAAGCCCTGCTAGCTTGCAAGCGAAGACTCTCTTCTCCGTTTGAGAAAGGTGAAACCCATCTGATGCCAGCAAGCCATAATTTTTCCAAATGCTCTCCCGGTCTTCAGCAATAGGTGGCTCTGGGATTGACCAAGCAGGAGACTGAGCAGAGTCACTGAGCAGTGACTTCTTTTTTTGTAGTTTTCACTATTTCTCTATATAAATCCTTTTTGGTGGTTTTTTTGGGTTTTGTTTTGGTTTTGTTTTTTTTTTTTAATCCATGTTCATTTTAAGCATAAAGTAATTGATTGTTCAAGCACAGTACAGAAAAGACCCTTCAATTGTAAAATTTCCATGGAATTTTAGAGCGTCCTGTATCCTAACTGGTTTCTAGTAGTTATTCCAGGAAGGCATGGATCTCCCACAGTTCCCATGTCATATCCATCCTTCCTATGCAGATATCTCGCATATCCTAGGGCTTCTTAGACAGTACTGGTTATTTGTGTTTATGCATCTGAATCAAGTCCCTAGTATCTACAATGTTTTCACATTTTACCTGCAGCATGACAGAGAGGATAGTTACCATTAGCTAGTGTCTAAATCAATTAAAATCAATGGAGATCTTGTAAATATTCTCAAATATGACAAAAACACAGTTCAGCTAGTCATAACGTAAGAATCTACTGATCAGTCAGCTGCGTAGCTAACCGCTTGACTGGTTGACTAGATCTCCATTAATCATAACAGAAGCTTTGGTACCTGACCCATAGGGAGGCACTTTTGTGCCGATATCATACGAAACTGAAGTCCATTTTTGATGGGGATTGAGTTGCCTAACTACAAGCTCCTAGTGCCTTTAGCAACACCAGATGTCTCCAAGACATCTACATGGGGCTTTCACATAAGATATAGGACCTGCCAAAGGCTATGCCCTTCTGCAATGAAACTTGAACTTGCCTGATCAGGCAAGCGAGTCTTGTTCTTACTGTTTTATACTACTGAGGCTAAGAGAGTGCTGTGCATGTCACAAATATATTGAAAATAACTCTCACCTACGGCCTTTATGTTCTCTAGCTTAATTGCAAGACAATCTGATCTCCTCTCATTTTTTCCAAAATGTTGTTACTGACATATAGTCAAACATAAAACCTAATATTACCTAAATACTGATGTAATGCTGCTTTTATAAACAGTATTCAGATCATACCTAAGTGCCTGCCAAAATATTATGCAGTGTAGATTATATAGTTATAGAACATTTCTCCCATGTTAAAATGTCTTTTAAGTGCTGAAAGGACCATTAATTTTCCCATAATGTTTGGAAAACACTAGCCTATTATTTTTTCATTTACAAAAAGACTAAGATCTGTCTGCAGAGATTATGATGAAGCTATAAGATTACAATCAAGAAAAATAATATAATGTAAGGAAATCTTGAAAATGTAAATCAGCTTTAAAAAGTAAAACAGATTATTTTCACTAGAAATAAGCTTAAAAACAAGAATTCATACCTAAAAGTTAGTTATTGTTAGGTTCATGAAAGAAAACAATGATTATAAAAGAACGTAATACCCATTATAAAGGAAGATGAAATTTTAGACAAATATATCATTAACAGAAAAAAAAATCTTTTCCAAACAAGCAAAATCTAAGACTACTGATTTTAAAAGTATGTCATGTACAAAATAACATTATATTTCATTACTTATCTAACAGTACCTCTCAAAGATCTAATATGAAAGCAGTGAGTAAGGACTTCAAGAAACATACCCCTTGAAGCTCTGGAACAGGCTGCCCAGGGAGGTGGTGGAGTCACCATTACTGGAAGTATTCAAAAAACAGTGAATGTGGATGTGACACTTCAGGACATGGTTTAGTGGGCGTGGCGGTGTTGGGCTGATGGTTGGACTTGATGATCTCAAAGGTCTTTTCCAACCTTAATGATTCTGTGATTCTGTGATTTGATGAATATGCAGAGAAGCAAAATACTATTCTTTCTACCAAAACCCAACCAATCAATCAAACCATCCAAAACACACTCCCCTGCTTTGTAAATGTTCAAATTAAAATGCTTGAAGGAACACGTTGCAATTATGTATGGATACGAAGTCTACTAAGTATCAGTGTTCTTTGTACATAAACAGTCCTTCATTTTCATCTTAAATATTTAAGTAAAAATTTGGCAACATAGATGTTTTATTTGTTAATTTGTGATGATTTTTTACTATTCTTATCCTAGATCTTTTTCACAAGAAGTAGCTCTGGAAACAAGTTATTTTTTTCATAAGAGAAATTACTTACGTTGACAAGAATTACAGAATCCATTTGAGGGAGAAGGGGTTGGGGTTTTTTGTTGTTGTTGTTTAAAACAAAATAAACCAAACCAAACCAAAACATGGTGATCTAGACAGAAGCATGACTTTAAAAACTAATTAACCCACATTTCTGAAAAAGGTTTTCTGAGTATTGACATTAGGTGTTAGACATAGTTGTAGGCATTACTAACACAGATTCCAAAGACCTGGGAGTCGTTCCACATGGTGTCAATCCCACCTACTGTAAATAGGGTCTAATTGCTGGAGGGCAGGGTACATGGTAATGCCATACTG
>NW_010564140.1:0-5625 GCF_000687285.1 Phaethon lepturus
GGTGGGTGGGTGGATGGAAAGAAGGAAGGACCTTCCTTTTTCCCCCATTTAAATGTCATAGAGATAATTTTATCTTATCAGTACACCAATAAAAAGGCCAAACTCTTTAAAGCTCTGATGACACCTCCATGTCTTCAGGGGCTGCCCAGCTCTCATGAAAGGAGGAAATGGGTATGGACGCTTCTCAACAGAAAGAAGTGTCAAGGGAGAGGCACTGGGATGAGGTGCAGAGCAGGGCAGAGAGGGTGAGGGGTGCCCCAGAGGTCAGTTCTTGGCATGCATGCCATGCCCCTCGAACTGGGGAAGAGGAAGGTCAGCAGCATTTCCTTCACCCCGAGGTCCTCCAGGATGGTGGCCACCCCTTGGGGAGAGACAGCCTGCCTCCAGGCATCCCTGGGGGGGAAGACAAACCCTGGAGACTGGGCTTGGTGGTGTTATTGCTGGCTGTCCTCACAGGTCAGATTAAAACGTGGAAAGCTGCAGGAGCTGGCTGGCTTGCACTGTGTCTAAAGAGGTTTTGTCATGCAACGAGAACCAGCACGACATGGGAAACTCAGCCGGTGGCAAAGACACCGGCACGGGCAGCTTGTCACAGCACGGAGGTGAATCATGCGACTCCATGGCAGAGCATCCCCCCCAAACAGAGGGGTGGGCATCCCTCCGGTGGGTGGCAACGGGCTTCCTGGCTGCTCTCCCTTTCAAGCCCAAAGCTGACAACTGTCATGGTGTTTTCAGCATCTCTGGGCTTTGGAGCCACAAAGGCCTGGGAGAGGCATCGGATCTGCCCCTGAAGGCAGCTGTTCGTGGCTTGCTCGGGACATGTGGGTAACATGGCTGGGGTGGGAGGTGTCGGTGCGGCTGTCAGCCCGTCCCATCTGGTGAAAGTAGAAATCATTGCCCCGTTGCACCCATAGAGACACGGAGCTCTCAGAGATACGTATTTTCTACAAACCTTGGAAAAAGGGGTCATGGGTAGGGGAGACAGACACGATGAATGACCTCCCTGGGGCAGAAACTGCACAAGGTGGGAAAAAGAGGGACGGAAGGGATCACAGGAGAGCCCAGGTTGGAAGGAACCTGGAAAGATCATCTGGTCCAACCTTTCTTGGGAAAAGGAGCCTAGCTGAGATTATCTAGCACCCTGTCCAGTTGCAGCTTGAAAACCTCCAGCCATGGGGACTCCAACACATCCCTGGGGAGGTTGTTCCAGTGATTGATTGTTCTCACTATAAAAAAATTCTTTCTTATGTTGAGATGAAACCTCTCCCAATGTAACTTGTACCCATTGCCCCTTGCCTTCTCCATGTGGCTCCTTGTGAAAAGAACCTCTGTCCTCTTTGTAGTCGCCCTTGAAGCACTGGAATACTGTGATACAGTCCCCCCCGAGCCTTCGCTTCGCCAACGAGAAAAGACCCAACTCCTTCAAGCTTTCCTCATAAGGCAGGTCCTCCAGCCCTTTGATCGTCTTTTTTGATTTGATTGTGGCCCTCCTTTGGACCCTCTCCAGCCTGTCCATGTCCTTGAATTATGGGGACCAGAACTGGACACAGTACTCCAGGTGTGGCCTGACAAGCACTGAGGGGGCTGACCACATCTTTGCCTCTATTAGTAATGCCCTTGTGGATGCAGCCCAGGATCCAACCTGCCTTCATCGCTGCAGCGGCTCCCAGCTGACTCACGTTCAGCCTGTTGTCCACCAGGACCCCCAGGTCCCTTTCAGCAAGGCTGCGCCCCAGCCACACAGGTCCCAGCCTGCTCTGGGCTCTTGGGTTATGTCCTCCCAGCTGCAGGACTTTGCACATGTGTTCACTGAATTTCATTCAGCTCTTGTTAGCCCACTCTCCCAGCCTGTCCAGGTCTCTCTGTAAGATGGTGTCTCTCCCATCTGACGCGTCCGCCTCACCACCCACTTTGGCATCGTCAACAGACTTGGTGAAGGTGCCTTCAATCCCATCATCCTGATCTTTTATGAAGATGTTGAACAGCATGGGGACCAGTTTCGATCCCTGGGGGACCCCGCTTGTGAGACAGGCTGCTGGCTGGAGTCAACACCGTTGAGCACCACCTTCTCAGCACAGCCCGTGAGCCAATTTCCTACCCATCTTGTGGACCATCCATCCAGTCTGTGTCTTGCCAGTTTGTCGAGGAGGAGGCTGTGGGTGCTGAAATCCAGCAGGATTTCAGGAGGACGGCAGGAAAAGCCTCAGTAAGAAATGGCACCTCTTTGGCAGCCTAAGGAGGAGGCAGAGGTCTGCAGGAGACCAGCCTGCAGCACTTCCCTGGCTGAGGACTCTGCCACCATACTAGCTCTTGCTTGCTTGGTCTCGTAGCGGTACAAAGGACTTCCCAACTACTCTGTCTTAATAAATTAGGTGTGGCCAGCAGGCCACGCAGCACGGGGCACACTAACTCTATGTCACTGCTGGGATCAGTCCCAGCTGCATCTGAACACCTGAGCCATGCCTGGGAGCTGTGTTGTGGTGAAAACACAAGTGAACAGCGTGCCAGACATGAAGGTAACACCTTAACGGCACTGAGCATCCCCCGGCATGGTGACAATGAGGGTGTCACCAGGTTGGCCACTCCTAATATGCCGCTGGATTACCGGAGGGCTCATTACTCAGATGCGGCTCCAGGTGAACCCTGCGTGGGCACAAAGCGGCTGTGAAACATCCCCTGACCTCCTCCTCCTCATGCATTTTTGAGCTCCTCCTGTTGCACACGGGGATGGTTGTGAGAGCAGCTGGGCTGGCATCACGACAGATGTGGAGAGCGGATGGTGAAGAGCATCTCTCTCTATAGCTCCCTCCAGTCCAGCAAATGTATGGAGGAAACACAGCTGAGGCAAAGCAGGGTGTAAAGGTGGAGGGTGGAGCAGGAGCAGCTTCCAACCCAATGTCGCCCGAGAAAGGTGCAACAGGGAGAAACACACACGCTGTATTGTCTCTGGTCTTGTCTGTCAGGGACACAGACGGGTGGGGAGAGACAGGCTCCAGGAGGACCCATAACTAGCGCTATTTATTAGCCAGAAGATTAAACAGAGGCAGGGCCTCGGGAGCAGTTTGTCCAAGAGCAAGATGTTTTTCCTTTCTATACTTCAGCCCCGGGGAGCAGCCACCAGCTGCACCAGCTGTTCCATGCAGGGACGTGTGTCCCCGGTGCTCCCGTGCCACGACCTGTCCCTCCTCCCGCAGCTCTCCTGGGGTGGATGTACAGACCGTCCTCGGCCACCTGCTCAGCTGTGACACTACACTTAAGTGCTCTGTTCCTGGACCTTCTCGTCCTGGCAGGACCCCTCCCCTGGCACACAGCATGGATGCTGCCTCTAGCAATGGTGGAAAGCAAAGAAAAAAGTGGGAAAACCAGGACGTAACGTGATGGATACCGAACTTCTGGTGGCAAGTTTCCACCGGACTCCCGTGCTGAAGGTCTTCTTGCTTGCGGTGACGAGTTTGTGGCTGGCCCAGTGGCTGGCAGCCTGCAGCTCTGCTCTGTGAGGCGGCTTTTTTGCCAAGGTGAGCCTCCTCTGGGAACATGGGGACAGGTCCACATGTCTGTCCTGCCCAACACGGTGTCAGTTCAGGAATCCTACGGCCAGCTCTGGGCAAGGACGGTGCCGGCACGCAAGTTCAGGTGTCGGAAGAGAAATAGCTGCATTAGCTGGGGCAAATGAGAGCCCCTTTGGCCAGGGTGCTGGAGCTATTTTTGTTGTTCTGGAGGTGACCTGTTCTTCAGAGCTAACCCGGCACCCCTCCATCGCATACAGGCAGAGCCTGTGACACCTGGAAGCCTCCAAGGGGAATGTGGAGATGAAGCCCAAGTGCACCAACAAGGTGGTCCCGGTCTTCTCAGCAGCCTCCCCTTTTGCAACATCCTGAGCTCATCTTCTGAGGAAATCTTCATCCGTGCATCGGGTAAACCTCACTCTTCCCCAGCCCAGCCCAACATGGGAAGGTTAGGTTGCCCACTGAGCAAAGACCTTCTAGTAGAGCCGTGTGTTTTAGCCTTGTGCTCAATGATACAATAGAAAATGCCTCTGAGGTCCTGGCCCTCTGGAGCATTTCCTTAGCTGGCTGGAATTTCCGTTTATTTCTTCCTCTCCCAGGCTCTTACCGAAAACCGGTGTCACCACGTGTGTCTCCTCGGCAGGCTCTGGAGACCGGCCAGCTCTCTTGGTCCCCCTCTCGGGTCTCTCACCGATGTGCTGGGCATTTGCAAGGAGCGAGCTCCCCGAGGGTGTTGGCTTTGGCTCGCCCCTTGATTAATCACCAAAGGCGACTCTGCCAATCAAGGAAAGATTTACAAGGCAGGCAGGAAGCTCTTGTTTTTACAGGAGTGCCTCAAACACACGCACACAGTAGGAAAAGCAAACATTCCAGGCATACCAAGGGATCCACGGGATAAAAATTCCCCAAACAGCCCAGATTAAGATACTTGGCGGCACATGGAAACACTAAAACCTGGACTCAAGGATTTAATTGTCTTATTTAGCGGAGAGCCCCGAGCGCTGCATGGAACAACCTCAGCTACATGGGAACAGCCACCCCGGGGGGTAGGGAGAGGGTCAGCGGCGATGGCCTCCGTACAATAAAGGTCAGAGCTGGCCCCCACCCCTCTCCCAGCTCCATATGGTCACCAGAGCTTTCTGGCAGAGTTTAATGTGAGTTTTCCTTTGGAAACACTCAGTCCTTCTTAGCAAGTCAGGCAAGGATCACTCTGAATCAATGCAACGCCAAATCCAAGCCCATCAGAACAGGAGCGACTGCTGTTCTGCCTCCGACCGCCGAGACCCCTGAAAACAGCAGTTGTCGTGCTGGGTCGTCACCCGTTACCTCCCGTCCCACCCTAAAGCCCTCTAAAGCCAGTGGAAACGCACCCATCATCTCTGGTCCCAAATGCCAACCCAGAAGATGTGGCAATGCCCCCGTAATGGCTCACCTCTGCTGAAATACTCAAGCATCACCAGGGTTGAATGCGAAGAGAAACGGGCAGACTGGAGCAGGTCCGGTCCCACCGGCAGGTTCAGCTTCTTCTACCGGTCTCCTGGGCTGCTTGACCAGCTCACTCCCTGACTCGTTCCCGACTGCCGGTGTTTGCCGAATTGAACAGCAGCAATATTTTTTTATGCCTGGGTTTTCAAGGGAACATCAGAAAAGGCAGGAGAGAAACAGCACTTAAAAAAATCAGTCCAAATGATGTTCCTCTGCAAAGATCTGATGATCTTTTGAGCTTTCTTTATTCAATTCGAGTCAATTTTTCAAGGAAGTTCACTCTCTGGCTGCATTGCCCAGAACTTGCCCCTGTTTGTCAAGTTATCTGGGCAACACATTCACACTCGTGCAGTTAGTCCCGACTACGTGTTGTGGGATAATCTGGACTGCATGCCAGGCTTTGAATCGCTCTAGATGAAGAAACAGCACCACAGGGCAAGAAAGTGAGAAGGCTCAGAAATATTCATAAGGTGCAGATACTCTCCCCTCTGAAAGGATCAGTTGCCGCATAAAGGCTCCTTTTTCATCTTTCTGCAAACCAACCCCCCAGAAAGTGGAATTTGACCTCGTCTAGTTACGTATGGCTTGCCCACCTCTGCTCCAACTCCAGCTGCCAGTGACTTGTCCCGGCAGG
>NW_010564140.1:5644-10724 GCF_000687285.1 Phaethon lepturus
GAGGGGACTGATAAGGAAGTAAGTCATCTGCTGAAAGCGAGAGTTAAAGGGAAGCACATACTTGAGATCATTGAATCAGAGGATGGCTGGGGTCAGAAGGGACCTTTAAAGATCACCTAGTCCAACCTCCCTGCCATGGGCAGGGACATATTTCAGTAGGTCAGGTTGTCTAAAGCCCCGTCCAACCTGAGCTTGAACACATCCAAGGACGGGGCATCCACAACTCCTCTGGGCAACCTGTTTCAGTGTCTCACCACCCTCACTGTAGATCATTTCTTCCTTATACCTAGTCTAAATCTACCTTCTTTCATTTTAAAACCATTGCCCCTTGGTCTGTCCCTACAGGCCCTGGTAAAAAGTCTTTCTCCATCTTTCTTATAAGCCCCTTTATATATTGAAAGGCTGCAACAAGGTCTCCCTGGAGCCTTCTCTTCTCCAGGCTGAACAACCCCAGCTCTCTCAGCCTTTCTCCACAGGAGAGGTGTTCCAGCCCTCGGATCATTTCCATGGCCTCCTCTAGACCCACTCCAACAGGTCCATGTCTGTCTTGTGCTGGGGACTCCAGAACTGGATGCAGTAATCATCGTAGAATAAAATCCTCATCTACACATTCAAGAAGTCACCTGCCGTGCACTAAGAAGATGCAGATCACCCTGACTGTTTATCCCAGACTGCAGCCCATGCTTGGGCATGAGTGGGGTCACCTGCCCCAAAAGCTCGCCCCAGCTCCCCTCCTGCAGCCCAACCTTTCACAGAGCTCCCATGGCTGTGAGGATGCTCCACAGCATCCAGATGTGGAAGTTCCAGATGTGGAACTCAAATTACTGAGAGTTTGCATCTCAGTACATCATATCATTACTGCAAGCAGTTTCCTTCTGGTCCTCCTCTCTTTCCTGCCTCCGTTCATCACCAGCCAACACGGCAGAAGTCCGGGAGACCTTTCAACAGCTAGCTCATGTCTGGGACACGAATGCGTCCTTCAGAAACTGGTTTTGTCCCAGTAAATAGGATTGGCTTTAATGCATGGCTCTGCATTTCTTCTGCGATCGCATGTGTCAGCACCTGTGCCCTTCCGGCTAGCAGCCAAGTTTAACCCTGCTTCCATGTCAGCTTTCCCACCAGCACCCTCCTACCGCAGCCACGGCCATGCCGAGCATGCAGTTCCTTCCCGGGAGCCTGCCAGCATCTTCCCTTTATGGGGCTTTTACAAGTCTTTTGAGGCTTCTAGCTTGGCGATTTGCATCTGTGGAGTTCAGCATCTGCTTAAAAAAAAAGCTGGCTGTGTTTAGGAAGTTGAACGTGGCATTGCAGGGACATAAGTCATCATCACCAGCATTGTTTCCTGCGCCACGGTATTTCTGTTTGCCCTCGACCACAGAAGAATGACACAACTCAGCTCGCCACATGACAGCAGCACCCGGCCCACTAGTCGCAGCTCATCTTCTTAGGAAAAAGTAAAGTCACACTGTGCAGCCAAGGAGCCATCCCGAAGGAGACGGCCACCACACGCCCCACCCAGGCCAGCGCCATGCAGGGTCCAGGAGTCCAGTGGCTGCTGATGAAATGTGATAAAGAGTGGCGGATCTGGGAAGCAGGCGGTCAAGTATAATCATCCGCTTGCACTAGAGAGGGTCAGGGATAAAGCCCTGGAAGTGCCGCGGGCAGGAGACCTGGTATCAGGAGGACCACTGCTGTCACCCATGACAGAGCTGGGCAGGCTGGAGGCCTCGGCTAAGCGCTCTGTCTTCGCACCAAGACTTTCCCAGGTCTCAGTTTAGCAGCTCTTTTCCAAACATAGGTCAGAGTGGAGATGACTCTGAGCTCTCCCAGAGGCCTCCAGCACCGGCATGCCAACCCTGGATGCCGCTGCTGCCCCCCCGAGGACCCCTTTCTTGGCTGGGAGGTGGGGAAATATTAGGGCAGGTGGGACGTCCCATTCTGACCTCAAAGTGCCATTGGGAGACCTGGCCAGGGTGCTTTGGGTGTCCCATCCCTTCCCTTTTTCCTTTCCCCTTTCCTTTCCCCTTTCCTTTCCCCTTTCCTTTCCCCTTTCCTTTCCCCTTTCCTTTCCCCTTTCCTTTCCCCTTTCCTTTCCCCTTTCCTTTCCCCTTTCCTTTCCCCTTTCCTTTCCCCTTTCCTTTCCCCTTTCTCTCCTCTCCTCTCCTCTCCTCTCCTCTCCTTTCTCCTTTCTCCTTTCTCCTTTCCCTTCTTTTCCCCTTTCATTTTTCCCTTCCTTTCATTTCTCCCTTCCTTTCTCTTCTCCCTTCCTTTCTCCTTTCTTTTCTCCTTTACCTTTCTCCTCTCCTTCTCCCCTTTCCCTTCCTCTTCTGCTTCCCTTAGGCAACACTGACCACCTGCCCTGATGGCACAGCAGGACGAGGCTGAGAAGGTCGTATGGCCACCACAGCACCAGCTGCATCCAGAGCGGGCACTGGGGATGGCACACCAATCTCCTTTTTCGATGTGTGGGCCCAGGGGCTGCGGGCAGGGGTCTGGCTCTCCGGACTTGGGTGGGAGTGGGACATCTCACAGCATGACTCCTGCCCCACTATGAGCTGTGTCGCCCCAAGACAAGGACGGTGGAAAGCCGAGAGCAGTTGTGGACCAGACACCACACCGTTACGCAGCTGGGGTTCGGTGAGATGATGTGCCACCTCCACGCAAGCCCCTTTTCCTCAAAGGAAAGTCGTCTCTACTCCCACCATGGGCTGTTACGCGCCGTGTTTGCACATGCATGAGGTTACCCAGCCAGGCATGCTGGAGAAGCGGGCGCTTGGGTGACATACGTCCCCGTAAACATAGGCTTAAATGGGGTGCTGGATGGAGTTGTGCTTAGAGCTATTCCCATCCTGAGGAGGAAACTGAAAGGAATAATACACAGCGAAGCCATGAACTTAACCTTCAGCTATGTAAATTACAGGGAACGAAAAATGCAGCTGATGTGAATCAATATTATAAATGCACTTTAACTACAGGCACTGCATTGTAACGCGTAAGCTTGCTGAACTGGGGCAGTGGGAAAGAGCAAGGAAGCTTTGGCCTCAGAGCTGTCCGGGGTAAAATATCAGCTATTTTTTCCAACCGCTTCTGCTGTCGCATGCAATCCCACTCAATAGAGAGTGACTGTAGAAATTGGGCTGACCGGCTAAACACACACAAGTCATAAGGCAGCTATGTTGACAAATTGAATCATATTTAGTGGGATAACACCCAAGGTGAAGAATTGCAAAGATTAGCGAGTGAGCCACGTGAAAACATCAGCAAACACGCACCGCTGAGACGTGCAGCGCTGGTTTGGGAGCGCCGAGCTCCGGACCCACGCGCCAAGCCCCCGTTTGTAGGCAGCAGTGAAAGCAGCGGCAGCTTTCATGCCCAAAGCCCTGCGATGATGGGGACCGCAGCCGCTGAGCTAACCTGAGCACTCGTGGTGTTAGACCAGGGCTGCGGTGGGGGGAATGGGGAAACATCTTTTTGGCAAACACCTCTCTGGCACAGCGCTGTGCCACCTGGACATCATCCTGAACACAGGTATAACAAAGATTTTGGTGACAGATTAAGTATATTATGCTTTATATATCTAAAATTAGGTGTATACCTAAAATTACCAATCGTTCCTCTAGCCCCAAAATTAATTATTCTGAGGAATTACTTTGTTATCCCACTAACTTGAAACATGCTGCTTTAGTATCCAGGTACGTGAACTACATTGCTTTCATGCTGAAGCTGCTCTAAAGGTGGAGACTTTGGGTAACGCACAATTAATGAGCCCAGGTTCTGTAATTATCTGCATTCACTATCGGATCGGAGATGGGACACAGGTAATCCACATGTATTTAAATGGCCGGTAACAGGATTCTGGATTTACATGCACCAAATGTCATGATTTTGAGTCACTACACATCAATATACTGAGCCAGAGCTCAAAGGCATAGTAAAGTATTAAGTCATGAAGTTAACCACCAGCTGCATAAATTACAGGGATTGAGAAATGTAACCGATGTAAAACTGCACTGTGAAAACACACCAGGAGTTACAACATACAGCCTCTCACACATCTTGCTGTATTTTCCTTTAGGGGAAAAAAAAAAAAAAAAAAAAAAGGAATTTTTTTGCCATATACATGAACAATTAAAGAAAAAGCATTTCAGGCAAGGTGCGACAAGAGACCCAACTCCAAGAAGAAAGATTACTCAGTCTGCTGGCGTTAATGAAATTCTAACTTCTTTATGGATTTCGTTATGGATGTCTTAGAGATCGCAATAGTCTTCACACCGAACACCACGTAAAAAAAGAATCAGATCATGTAACTCCACATTAACGGTCCTCACACGCCTGGGACGAACCCTTCAGGCAGCACAGGACATCGGAGAAGCACTGCAGTTGCATTGACGCTGCGGTGACAGTCAGGTACTTTTCCAGCAGACACAAAGCCATTCATACATATGTTTTAAAAACATTTAACAGCATTAAAATCATTGGCCTTGCACTGTCTGGGTGAGGATAAGGAGGTGGTGCCATCAGGAGGCATAGAGGAGCTTTTTTAAAATAGCAAATACAATTCCCGAGAAGACTTCTCATGGTTTTTCTGAACCCTGTGGTGGCTTATACTGCCCGGTGGAGGAAACTGCAGCTGGGAGAGAACAGGCCTGTCGGAAGAATCCTGCAGCCCCAGGGCTGGGTCCACAGCCTGGGAGGGCCCTAGGGCAGGAGAGAAGCCCCAGCACCATCCCTGCTCCCAGCACAGGGCAGTGAGTGGTGCCAGGCAGCTGTGTGAGCCTCATGTGAGGCCACGTCTTGCCTTGTGGGCAGGGAAGATCCCTTCCCGAAAGACCATCCTTCCTCTTTTCGTAGTTTGTAGTATATCATCCGGTGGGTTCAGCTTTCTGTCTTTGTCCCTGCAGATTTAGCCATGGACAGAAACAGCAAGAGCGTTGCAGAGCTAAACCAAGAAAAAACCTCGCACCTTTCCTTACGCAGGAATTCAAACAAGCACCCTGCGCCCCCTCCAGCACTTGGCTGTGAGATTCAGCTAACACACGCCGGGTGGGGAGAGGACATAAATGGCGGCGGGGGGGGAATC
>NW_010564140.1:10791-11223 GCF_000687285.1 Phaethon lepturus
CGCCCCACGCGCCTCTGCCTGCCCCCTGCTGCCACATCGCACTTCTGCATCCAGGGCTCAGGCATCTTCCTTGGCCAAAGCCCTGAAGTGTTAAGTGGAGCGGTGATTAAGTTCCTGAAGTAATGAGGAAGGTCGTTTTAATTAAACCAGACACCACCGACACTTAAAACGTGCAAAGCTAGCGGGACCTCCTGGGACAAGGGCTGCCCCAAAGTGCCATTCCTGCCCTGAGCGCTTTAATCTGCCATTTGCTCCACGGCTTCCTTCTTCCTTAGACTTTAGGAAAACAAATGATCATTCTCACTTCTGACATGGAAAAGTCTCCCCAGGACGCGGCTGCAGCAACACCCGCAGCTTCCCCAGTTGATAAACGAGCGGCAATAGCCCTTATCCAAATCAAGCTAAGCCCTCAGTAGTGAGGTAGGGTGAGGG
>NW_010564141.1:0-203 GCF_000687285.1 Phaethon lepturus
CCTTGACCCTGTGTGAATATTTGCTTTGCATACCGGGTAAAGATCCCACTTCTTGGGACAACAATATTAGAGTCTAGTGCTCATTAGTGGCTGATTTTTGCTTTTGCTGCTTGCTGTACTGCTTACGTCTGGCTCTGCTGGGCCTGGGAAGATTTGGATAACAGCCATGGCGATGCGCCTGGGCCGGCAGGGGGGCCAGGCCC
>NW_010564141.1:689-958 GCF_000687285.1 Phaethon lepturus
AGGTGCACCTCGAAGTGACGGTGGCTGTGGATAAGTCTGTGCTGCAGCAGGTATAGCCCTGGAGAGACTGTGGCTCATGAAAGGGACTGCAGTCTGTGGATAAGTCCAAGCTGGAGCAGGGGCAAGGGGAGGAGGTCATTGCAATGTTAAACCCTATGGTCCAGTCCAAAGGGCCCAGGGGTGGAGATTGTAATGGAAATACCTTTAAACTGTTGTAACCCGGGCTTTTACTTGCATCTTATAGGAATTACTATAGCAGGAACCACCTG
>NW_010564142.1:0-215 GCF_000687285.1 Phaethon lepturus
TGTGAGGGTGCGGAGGGGGCCTGGGCGGCTCCTGGGGCGTCTTGAGGGCACGGAGGGGGCCCGAGTAGCTGCCGGGGCTGTGTGTGAGGGGACGGAGCGGGGCAGCCGGCCGCGGAGGGCTCTGAGGGGACGGCCCCCCAGGGGGGCATGGCTCACACGGGGAGAAGAGGCGGCAGCTGCCCTGCTGCGGGGTTTCCCTCGGGCCTGGGGTGCGG
>NW_010564142.1:246-31479 GCF_000687285.1 Phaethon lepturus
TCGGCCCTGGGCTGCGCAAGCTTGTTTTCCAGAAGCACTGGAGTCCCTTACCCCCAGGACAGTAGGTTTGGGGGCCCCTGATGCGCCTGTTTGCTGGAAAACACGAGCTCTGAGTCAGCTGAGGGGGGAAACCCAGCGCTGCCCAGACACATTCCGTGTATCTTCTAAGCACGCACCTCTGGCTCCTTGCACAAGGGCTCAGCAGCAGTTAGCCTCACTGGAGGTGGTGGGATCCTGAACCCCTCTCACTTCTGCCTACAGCCAGTATGAATCAGTTTCTCTATCAGTGATGCTCAAGATGTCCACTGCTGCGTTTTTGAATCATGGCACCATTGCCCAGGTTTTGAAGATAAATAAGAGTCCTGTGAGAATGACAGCAGCAAGTAAAATTGAATCCCGCATCCGCTGGTTTGCAATGGACATTAAAGTTTACTTGTTTAAAAGAATATTTACAGGTGGATAGTGATAAAAGGAGCTCTCCTCATATATCTGGCCACCTGAGCTGCAGTGGTACTAATTCCTGTAAGCGTATGCTAACTGCTGAAGTGTGGAAAGAATGGAGAAGGAAGATGGTGATGCATTTTTTTTCCTCATCTTGCGAAACAATGATTTCACGGAAGACTGGATTTGGTCAGAGTACTGCCTCTCTTGGCCTCACATCCCCCAGCCAGCCAAGAGCTCTCTTGGGCATTTTGAGGCAAGAGTGATTTAGGTACAGAGTTTTGACGAGAGCTCTTTTAAAGCTTGCTCTTACTTGACTTGTGTCTCGCATGTAGTTACGTTGTGTAGTTAGTTACTAGAAGGTGCTCATAGTAGAGTGATTAGGGATACGGATATATGTAGGGCAGTAGCTGTTAAACTCAAGTTTGGATACAAAAAGCACTAAGAAAGTATTGGTCAGTATTTACATGTTGCAAATTAATCTTTAGATAACTCCTGTGTTGGAGGGCAGGGGAAGAACCAGCAGGATATTTGCCTGACTCTCCTCTCTTCATCACTGACTCACTTGGAGGATGCTGGCTGCAATGTGTAAGCTTTGTGACCTGAGCAAGTAGATCAAGAGGAAGGCAACTTTAAATTGTAGTAGAACAGCAGACTCGCTGTCAACTCCAGTGCGTTATTAAGCTCTGAGGTAGGAAACAGGACAGAGTTCTGCTGTTGCGCAGTCAGGCCCCCTCATGGGGCCCTGAAAAAAGTACATAAGGCTTTACAAGGCAGGGCGTGGGATTTGCGTTTTAGTAGGGATAGGTGGGTTTTTTTAAACACCGTTTGCTTCTTGCTTATTAGAACTCAAGACAGCATTGTTTTAAGAAGTCTCGATGCAATTCAACTCATTATTCCATCAATGTAATGCAGAAGTTACCATTAAGAAACAGCCTTTCATCAGTGGGCATCATTAAACTAGATGTATGCTACTTTTAATTTGTTCTGTAAATAAATGATTAAGCTAAGGCATTGGTATTTGACCCGAGCCTGTGTAGCAGTTATGATAGCAAGAGCCTTGGGCATTTGGTAATACCAAGACAGTGCTTCAAATTATTAGTTCAGTTCGTTCATGAAAAGTGCTCTTTTTTCACAGCTGGCTTTCAGTTAGTGCCTCAAATATTTACATTTTGCAAAATGTCATAGTTAATTAGAACTTGAAGTTTAAAGATACCTGATCTGTGTTTCAGGTAACTGCTGTCCCTGTTCCCCTGACCATCAACGTTTGCTTCCCTACCCTGAAGCTTTGTATCACATCAGTTACTTTAAAAATGAGGAAACATCGTGATGTTCTACTCTTTAGGTACCTGATGAGTGTCCTTAGAGCACAGAGTTAATGTGTTGAACCTAAGGGATCACTCCAGTGCTCCTTGATTTCAGTTTTAGTAACAGAAATCAAGTCTCATATGCTTGATCTATAGTATGTTGGTAGTATTTTTCCTTCTCTTCCTATTCTTCCTTTATTAATTGACCATGGTGCTTAACTCAAGAGGGACAGATGGAATACGTGTTTTGTTGTAAGAGGCACTGGTGAAAGGTGGTGTGCAAATGTGCTGGCAGAGTACTGCAACAGGCTGCAGAGCTCATCTGTGTGGACACCTGCCACAGCAGGTTCAATCCCACAAAAATCTGATAATCCTTTTTTATCCTGATAATCTTAACATCAGCATTTTACCATGTTGTAAGGTTGAGGGATGAAGTACATTAGTCTGCTCTGTCGCTGGAATTCAGAAACCTGTGGTTCTGTATTCAAAAGCACATGTGAAGCCTGAAGCCCAAAGAGCATCTGTTTTTTACACAAACATCATTCAAGGTTGGCAGCTGAGACACAGTGACCTTGGCTACAATACGGAGATCTCCAAGTGGAGCAGAGCTCTCGGCTTTCATGTCAGACTTCCCTACAATCTGTGCTATTAATCAGACCCTGCAATAACACTTCTTTAGAGCTTGGTTTTGGTGAATTTATTTAACCTTGTCCATGACAGGAGTTGCGCAGAGCTGAAGAACAATGGAATGACATTAACTTGACCCTCATCTTGGAGAGCTGCCGAAGGAACATGTCCTTGTCAGCGCACAGAGATGGCTGTGAGTGGTGGGACCAACAGAGCAGGGAAAAGTCAGGGGAAAAGGGTGTCTTTGCAACTGCTCTGCCAGTTCGCTCCCTTTGGAACTATTGCCAGAGCTTACATGTTGAAGGTGAAGTAAATATTAATAAAGCTGCCATTAATTAAAATTTATTACGGCTTCAGTGGATTAATTAAATGGTATTTAAGGATGTTAATTGTGGTGATGTATTACCATCGTTCTACAGGGCTCAGGAGAAATTAGCATGAAGTGCCACCCAAATGCTGTTTGCCGCACTCCAGAAGGAGGACTTTGGACTGTGACAAGGAACAGTACCTTAGCAGCCGACGGGGGAACAGGGAGCCCATCCCAAGAGAGAAAGCAGGCTCACATAGCCCGTCTGGAGGGAGACAGCAGGTACAGCAGGCTGGGGAGAAGCAATGACTGCCTGTGAATATGTAAAGGACAGAGTAGCATGTAATAAAGAAGGAAAATTGCTTAAGATGAGGGGGTAGCATTGGTGTGAGAACAAATTTATTCAGCTGGCTGTGACAAAGTTTAGGTTGGAAAGTGGGAAGTTCCTAGCTGTAACTGTGTTTTGGAGCTAGTACCTGAGATGCTGGGTACCAGATGGATTCAGCAGAGGAAGCTCAATCTGCCTGAAAGGCCCATCTGATGCGGTGGCAGGGGAAGGGAAGACTCCCAGCTACCCTGAGAGCCTCTGCTCATTTTAGTGTTCTGAGGCCCATTCCATTCTGATGATTTGTCCATTTCTTTGCTAAATAAGTTGCAAGAGGGGAAAAAAAGGTTAAATTCCAGCAGTTTGTGCGAAGCCATAGAAAGTGCTTCCCATACACAAGTTGAAATGGGGAAAAAAAAATCCCCTGCCGCAGGGTCAAGTTGATTTCTGCAGATATCTATGAAGAGTTGCTGCTGAACATGATCTCTTTCCACATTACCTGTTTATCATATAGACTCAGGTGTAAATTACCTTCAATACTTCCCTCACATCTCTCTTCTCTCAAGCATGTTTTGCCCAATTTTTCTGGAAACAGAACTTGATTCACGGGTTTGTAGCCTTCATTCAGCCTCACATCTGTCAGCAGTTAGCTCCTTTCATAGAATTTTAATGAATTTTATGCTTTTAAGAGAGCATTTAGATACTTCAGCAAAAAAGCAAGAGTCAAAGCCCCTCTGCACTCATCCTGTCCAAATGAAAGCATATAACTGTACCATTAGCAACATTTAATCTCTTTTGCCCACTTCTGAAGTCAGAGCTGTGCATATTCCTAATTTTTCCCACCCTGTCAGTGTCATGAAAGGGCGAGCCAGAAAAACAATTCCCCCTCCCCACACACAAGCCACTGTCTATATTGAGATCTGAATTTTCCAAGGGAGTGGATGTGATCCTGACATCTGGATTTAATCCAGACTCACATTCCAGGCTTAGATCTGAAAACTTCCACCTCTAGTCCTGAGACCGGCAGTTCTTGGAGAGAACTTAGTTTACCTTTTAAGGCAAAATTTGAGGGTTGCGATAGTAGCTGCATAGTGAAAATTCTTCCCATGCAGAATTTCTTTAGCAGATTTTCCTCATTTGGATCCAGTGTTGTCTTTACATGACAGAACAGGAAATCTCATTTCTTCATAGGACCTTCTAATTGATAGAGAATTCGACCAGGCTGGAAGAGCTTCTGAATGCTGAGGCATGTGTGACCTGTTGCAGAATGACTGAGCAGCACCCCTATTTCACAGATGCAGGCCAGCCAAGTTTCTTACCCCATCTCATACAAAGAAGCACCGAGTTGTTTTTCTCCCCAGTGGACATCTTTTAAAATTCATGAACTGCAGGTGGGTTCCCACAAGGGTGTTGGGTCATGACACTTTTGCCTGTCTGCCAGGCCCCAGGTGCTGCCCATTGATGCAGAGGAGTTTGGTCTCTTGGCAAAGTCCCATTTACAGGGGCATGACTCGCGCTCAGTTGGGACAGCAGAGGCTGTTGCTGCCCTCACACATAGTACTCTGTCCTTCTGCTGGAGGCCACCACTCCCACGTCAGGGCTGCAGCAGTCTACAGCCTGTCTGATTAACACATCCAGCAGTGGTTTGTCTTAGTTCCAGAATATCTCCCTTACATCCCTCCAGTTGCTTCAGGTGTGGAAAATCACACAATAGTCATTTTTTCATCTTGCATCCTTGAGTTTGTCTTGCTTTGTGTAGCACATGGCAGGAAATGATACATGAGTCCTTCTGGCTATTCTGAGCTTTGCCACACTTGCAATGATTTGCATTCACACCCTTGTTTGCTCCCCTCTCACTCAGTTTTTTTCCTTCTCTTAGAAAGGACCAATAGACTCCAACTAGTATATTTTTAGTTAGGGTTATTGCTGGGCTTCAGCCTGTCATTTTTCTTGCATATCTCAGCCCTTGTTTCTCCTCATTAGCTACTCAAGCAGAGACACCACTTTCTACGTCCAGTTTAGGATCTTGAGCTCTCTACATAGTCAGCAGAGAGCAAAAGTACCTTAGAAAAAGTGAATCTGAGTAATTCCTGTATCAAGGTGTGAGAGGGTGGGGAAAGGACTTAGCTCTGAAGACAGAGCGCTCTATAGCTGGAATTTCCAGAAGGGAATTAAGTAGATAGCCTGCTCCTCTCTATATAGCAAGGACAGCTGCCAGAGAAAGAAGTGGGTGTCTCTTCTTCATCTGAATTTAAACACTCCAGGCCCAGAGAGACACTCAAGTCATGTTTATATAGTGAAGCATCTTTGCTACGCCAGGTAGCTCTAGTGAGCTCTGACTGCTGCTCATATCTGCATTAGTGTGGGCATTGGCAGGAAGGTGGAAGTCAGAGCAGAGGCAGGATTGTAAAAGTCCTTGAAAAGAAGAAATCGACCCACAGCAGTAAAAAATGCTGTGCTGGAGCCTCTGGGCTGTCTCTTTTAAAGCAACAACAATGTTAGGACTTTCCTGTCAAGCAGAAGATTGCTAGAAATCAAGGGCATACCTTGTTCTCTTCCACCCTGTAAAAATGTACTGGTTTTGGCTGGGATAGAGTTAATTTTTTTCATAGCAGCTTGTATGGGGCTATGTTCTGGATTTGTGATGAAAACAGTGTTGATAACACAAGGATGTTTTAGTCATTGCTGAACAGTGCTTGCACAGTGTCAAGGGCTTTTCTGTGTCTCATGCTTCCCTGCCAGCAAGTAGGCTGGGGGTGCACAAGAAGTTGGGAAGGGACACAGAGGGGACACAGCTGGGACAGCTGACCCCAACTGACCAAAGGGATATCCCAGACCGTATGACATCAAGCTCAGTGATAAACCTGGGAGGGTGGAAGTTCGCCAGGGCTGCCATTACTCGGAGACTGGGTGGGCATCCATCACTTGGTGGTGAGGAATTGTTTTCTTTTGCATCACTTGTTTTTCTTGGTTTTGGTGTTGTGTTTTTTTCCCTCTCTGCATTTTTTAATCTTTTTTAATCATTGAACTGTCTTTATCTCAATCCACAAGTTTTCACACTTTTACTCTTTCAGTTCTCTTCCCCCATCCAACTGTGGGGCAGTGAGCGAGCAGCTGTGTGGGGATTAGCTGCCTACTGGGGTTAAACCACGATGAAAAGTCATCTGACTTGTATACCTGTCCCATGGGGCCCCACAGACACCTTACAAGGCAGTAGCATATTGAAGCACCTTTGCTCCTGCCCAGTCACCCCGTACTTAGTTTAACATGGTAAGTTAAATCCTTTGTATAAACTGATACAGTTTTGTCAAAATGAAGATTCCCTGACCAACTGGTTTTTAAATCAGTACTATTTCCTGCAGATGTACACACTACCTTTCTTTTCCCAAGTGGAGTAATACAAATAAGATTGCCTTTTCAGCCTGGAAACAGGGATAAAGGCATCCTCTGAAGTCCTAGTTGTCTCTGACCTTTTTTGTGTGGGGAAATTGATGGGATTTCAAAAGGCTGCCATCTTAAAATGTCTATTGTAGGTACAGTACACCTACAAGCAAGGCTAGTTGTTGTGGTTTGTTTCAGCAAAGGCTTATTCTTCTCTTAGGCATCTGGTATTTTAATTTCTTCTGCAAGAATTGATATTTCAGTGAAGTAAGGAGAAGGACAAGCATTTCACAATGAAATAACTGCTGATGACATGAGAAGGTGGGGGAAAATCCCCCTCCTGACTAGACCCAAGATGTGAATTCCTGTGTGGGTGTTATCCCATGAACAAGTACCCAGTGAGGCAACAGGACTCATCTGTTATCAGGGTGGCTTTTCTTCCTATCCAGCTATTCCATAGCATTAGATGTTGCTGGTCTTTAGACAGTCTTAAGGACTGTCATGGAGAAAGCAAGCAATAAACAGAGGGAAGTGTAAAGCAGTTTTGATCTTTCATTGTTTCCATCAGTGGTCAGGGAAACTTTATAGTGAAAGAATTAGTTGTTATAGTTAATATTAGTTTCTATAGTTGTGTAGTCAATTAGAATTAGCTCCTTGAAAGAAACAGTCCAAAGGGTTGAGGGGGAAGTGGTCAAGCAGTAGAGCAGAAGTTCCAGACATGAAAATGGCATGAAAGTGTGTAGCAACAGGGGATATGAAACATCACAGGGCCAAACCCCCTCCAGTGATGGGAGGAGAGTGTGTAAACACCATAGCCTGTGTGCCACAGCAGAAGGCTGGAAGGATGAGCTACAGCCTTCTGGGTGTCCAGCTCCTTCCTCTGCAAATCTTTCCATCTCCCAGTCTAAGTGTCGGTGCTTTCTGCCTGTGGGGTTAGCTGTGCTATTTTGCAATAGCTTAAGCTTTGGGGTGCAAGATGTATTATTCCTGCTTATTCTCTAAAGATTATAGATACCGTTAGAGGGTGGTGATAAGGTATTAAAATGAGAAGAGTGTCAGCAATAGGGAAGAAGGGGCCAGTGCTGAAATATTAAGGGAGGAAATTAGCAGCACGTCATATCTCCAGATCTGAATTTGGGAGCTGCAGACTAGAGAAACTCTGTGACATATTCAGGTTATTTGAGTATATGAGGCTTCCATTCCTTGTTTGCCTTTCTACTGGACTCTTCAAAAAGCTGGCAGGTGCTGTGTTTGCACTGTCTTACAAACAGCGTAAGTCACGCAAAGCTCTGAGCTCTACTTTAAAGGCTCCTGGGCCACTCTGCCTGCCTGGGCCACTCCAGCTGCAGCACAGGCGGTACCAGGAGGAGTGCAAGTGAGGACCAGCCAGGACAGCTGGGATGGGAGGTTTTTTGGGTACTGTGACCCTGCTGGCAGCCTTTTCTGCATGTAGTTTATTTGACCTAATGGCTTTGCAGCTGCTTTGAACACCATTCCAGCTGAGATCTATGGGGCTAGAGGACTCAAAGGAGCGAGTTTTAAAAGTCTGTGACTTGGTGTGCTGAGTGAACCTAGTCTTGTCAGGTGTTGGCTTGAGGTGGTGGACATAATTGGAAAATGTGTTGTTCTTGTATCTCCAGGAGATGTGGTGAAGAACCTGGAGTCTCTAACGTCTTCTTTTCTGGAATCCCTCCGCTTAGTCAGGTGAGATGCATGTGCTTTCTCTTGGAAATGCACGTTGTCCCAGCCCTGGGTGAGGAAGATAAAAGTTGATTCTAGGAAATGTCCTAGAAAGAGATGGAAGTGCAGACATTGCATAACAAAAAGGTTGAAAGGGATCAGCTGAGAAATTAAGACTGAGATGGCAAAAATACAAACCTGGGGTTAAGTCATTCTCATTATTTCTGTGCCTGGTTTCTCATGTTGTATTGATCGTAAGAGCAAACCAAGGGAGGGTAGAGGGTTGTTGCTGGCTTAGCATTAGTGATGGATCATGTGATTGACCTGTGTGCTATGGTTTTATATAGAGCTTTGCTAACCTTATGGAGCTTTTACGTATATGAGAAAATCTAGTCTTTTCAGACTTGCAAGTTGTAGCACTTTGCTTAAAAATTCCTGCAGCCATCCCACAAGCTCCTAGGAGAACTAGAGTGTAGTTGTGATGGTTTGGGGTTTTTTTCAGTACTTCTGATCTTCATTTTTAAAGACCTCTAGTCTTGACAAGCCTCTGCTGCAAAGTTTAACTTGAAATAGCAATTCAGAGTTCATGTTTTCAAAAAGTTGCATCTTGTTTCCAGTGTGAAATTTGATAATGTGTTAATTAAAAAAATAAAATCTGTTGGGACAGGAGACCTCTCCTGAGATACCCTCCTCTTTGCACTAATAAGGGATGATTGATCACACAGGGAGAGAGTATCAAGCTATGTGAGGATGTGGTGTGGAGGGGTGGTGGCTCTGTGTGGAGAGGTAATTTGGGGTGAAGGGTAACCAATTCTCTCCAGCCATCAGTAGCAATCAGCAAACTTTCAGATTAACTCCACTGCACAAAGCTACTGCTGGGATGCTCGGGTTTAAGCAGTGGCTGAACTATTTCCCCAAAAACCCTGATGACAGCTGTGTATTTCTGTTGTTTGGCACTTTGAAGTCTGCAAACACAGCACAGCTGGCATGTATTATTTTAGTGTTTAACAAGTAGAGGAGTGGTTGAGTTGCCTTGCAATGTTTTTCCTAGCCCATTCACTACTTAAAGGTTTATTCTTCTGCCTTTGATGGAGTGTTCTGAGCAATCTCTGTGTCTGGGTGGGTATGGGGTAGGGCTTTTTTGCCAAGCTGCATTTTTTGAGGTGACAATGTCTTGGAAGAGGCAGTTTTGCCTGTGTTGGGGGGAGATGTCATGCAACACACACTTGCTAGGTCAGGCTGTAAGATATGAAGCATTCATCCTGTCCAACCTGCAGCAGAAATGAGACCCTGTAGTGGAGGGTGGGGTACCTGGGATGGGGGTGGCCATCACTTCAGCCAACAACTCTAACGTGTGAAGGTGTGCCAACCCTCTGGATCTTTGTGCTATCTAGTGCTGAAATCCAGGAGGGTCTTCAGGGTTTGCGTAGTGGCTGAGATTGCACTTTGCCTGAAAGAGGGAGAGAGGAGGCTGGTGCTTGGCACAGCAAACGAGCGTGCTGCTCTTCTGCAGGTGACTGAAGGGGACAAGCTCCGGGTTACCTTGGGAGCCTTTGGGACTGCAGGTTGCTCCCTGTACTACTGTCTCAGAAAAGTGGTAACCTTTCCTGTGTTTGCTTCAGCTTTGTTGCCAAAACTGCATGTCTCCTCCACAGTAAAAACCCTGTCAAGATATATTTACCATGAGATATATTTACCATGAAGAACAATAAGATTTTAAGCAAGTAATTGAGATTTAAAGCTCCAATTACAAGAGCAAATAAACTAGACCTGCTTCCTAAGCTTGGGTTTTAATTGGAAGAAGTAATTTCAGTACATCCTTCCCAAAGTCCTTGCACTGTCTCTTGGGCTTGATAGCCAGTGACCTAGTTTTCATGGAGGGATCTTGCGGTGGTGCAGTCCCTCACCCAGCTGCACTTGGATGAGGGAAAACAATGCGTGTGTATGGTGATTGTGCGTATGCCCGGAGTTTGATTGCTCAGCTATTCAGAGCTTCCTTGGGTAGAAACACGGTTTTATGTTTCCTTGGCAGCTTTTCTCCTTGCTACTTGTTCTGGTTTAATTGTATGGAGTCGTGTCTGTTCCCTGGCGTGCGGTCAGTTGTGCACGTTGCTGAATGCAGTGCCTTTGGGGGTGGTAGTGAGCAGAAGTGACATCTTAATAAGGGTCCCTGGGGACATGCCTTTAGTACTAAGTTGCCCCCATCTTCCAACAGTTGTCAGTTTAAGGCTTATTAGTCACTCTTGTGCATTAGTTGTTCCTTTGAAACAACTATTTCTAATGCTCCTGCTCTTTGCTGAGTCCTCAGAAGCCCTGTTAGGTTTTGCATTCTTTGCTGACAGTGGCTGCGTTTTAATTGCTCAGGTAGCAGAAGTGGGGCTTGAAAACTCAATCAACGTTATCTCAGCTTATCTCCCTGTCACCAGTGGATTTAAACAGATCAAGACATTCATAGGGATCATGTGTAGACGCAAAACACAGCTAGTTCTAGAGGCCAGGGCAGATCACATGCACCTAGATTGTTCTCCCAGGTGTCAGCCATCCATGACCTTGCCCTTAGCTGGTCTCTGCCACCCTGCTACCAGATGGGCTCTCTGCTGTCGTGGTCAGGGGCAGGTCTTTCTGCCAAGTGAACAACCTGGCCCTGCCGGCACACAACCTCTCCTGACTTCAGCTGCAGTGTCAAGCCCTTTTCTCCACTGGCTTTGATACCACTTTGCAGCACCCTTGTCTCAGGGCTGTGACTGCCAGCCCAGCATGTTAATTTAACCCTCTGTGCAAGCTGAGGCAGTGCATGTGGAGAAGCTGGTATCTCTCTGCTTCTCCCAGAGGAGTCAGGGGAAGAAGCAATGCCGGAGAGCACACCTTGGTGCAGAGGGGTGTGGGGAGCAGTATTCTAGATGAAGTGCAGCGTGGGGAGCTGGGGCTCAGCTGTCCAGCAGGATTTGGTACGGCTCCTCTGCTGGAGCCCCATGTCTGCCTCCCCCTGGGCTGTTTTCAGTCGCATCTCTCTCCTGCTTCATGGTTTATGTCAGTGTGGTTTGGGCAGTGGCTAGTGAACAGGCTCCAGGGTGCCGTTGCTTCCTTGGAGTAGATGGGGAGAGCCTGTGCATCTGCTAGCTAAAAGCTTGGCAAAGAGTAGGCTGGGCAAAGCAGCTGCTGCTACCGACAGGATTTTGTCCCCAAATGTCTGGGGGCGAGGCTGGGGTCTGGCATTACCCCTGTCCTGCTTCTAGGCTTAATGAGCTACCTTATCTGTCATGTTCCCCATGGCAGATGGGGTCTCTTCAGGATTAATTAATTAAGGATCATAACTATGACCTAGTTACCAGACTTGCACTATTGTTACTGGAGCTCACTGAGCCATCAGGCTGTTTGAGAGAGCTTCTTACCCTTGTCTGCTCTGGTTACTCGCTCTGTATATCCTTCTGGGAGTAACTCCGAGCCCCAGGCAGGATCATGTTACATTCATTTCTCTAATAGGTTCTTGCCTTACCCTTGGGTAGGTAGCTCCGCTTCCTGCTTGCAGTGCACCCCTTGGTGTGGGGATTAGGCTGACATCTTTTGCAGTGTTGTCTCCTGTTTGGGAGGGGGTGCTGAAGATTGGGGAAACATCAAGTGCAGTATTAGAGAGGATAGTGCTGGAGACAACATCTTTAGACAGCCCAGTTCTGTGCTGCCGTGCCTTAAACTATAGTGATGCTGAAGGGATTGCGGCTACTCAAATCCTTCTCATTTCCAGTTGCTTGCTACTTAATTGTAGCAAGCCTTTAGGCATGCTCTGCATAAAGGAGCAGAAATGACTAGAGCTTGAGAAGTAATCAAGTTCAAGCTCTTCTAACCCAGCTTCTTGCCTGCCAGATTTTCAGGCAGGGCACTGTTCCAGCTGGCAACAACTCGGTTTTGTATTCCTGTGGTCTGTAGACCTGCTATAACCAGATCCTTCCTTCGGCTGGGGAGGGCTTGTACCATGGGGATCACGGTGGGGACTTGTCCCCTTCACATCCTCCTGCTCTCTCCTTCCCTCCCTTTCGTGCTTGTTTGATGAGAGCTCACCTTACGCCGTGGATTGAATCTCACAGCCAGGCCATTGCATGGGCTCACACCCTTGTGTATAGAGGCTGCACGTGGCATGTTTACTGTTCATGTGAGGAGCTTTTATGTTCCTGAGGCACCCCATGGAACTGGTCCTTAACTAGCCTGATGTTTTGCTCAGGGTCTGATCATGTCCCTGCTGGGATCCCAGCAGCTCCTGCTAATTTCAGGCAGGAAGAGCATGAAGGAGGCTGTTGAGTGGGACCCCTGGGAAACAGTGCTTCACTTTGTCCTCAGAAGCACGCACAGTGGGAGAACTGCTTGGCTTTTCTTCTCTGCCTCAGAAAAAAATCTCTTGTGTTCCAGTGACCTGCTTACTATGTAGGTCATCATCAGCTGGAAGGAAAAACAATTTCAAAAGTAGGAGAAATCTAGCAGGGCTCATCCACGGAGCAGCTCTTTCTGGAAAAGCAGGGAAAGCTGCCCTGGGGGAAGTGGCAGGCAGTGTGGCCTGTTCCTCTTCCACCCACCTGGGCAGAGCAGTCAGAGAGGGGAAACTCAGCAGCTGGAGGGGTGTGTGCATCTTGAAAGCAAGCAGATCCATTGTGCCCTGTGATGAGGGAACAGTGCATTAAAGTAGACAGTAGGAACTTGACTCGAGTGGTCAGGGGTTGTTTGCCTTTTAATGACTTTCTTGGGCTTGGTTTTAGTAGTTAGGAGGTTGTTTCTTCCAGTCTTACCTTGGTCATGTGTCTGCATAGTGGAGACCTGTGCCACGTCTGCTGGAGAGGCTGTCCCTGCTGGGAGGCAAGACTGTCCCACCAGCGGTGAAAAGGGGACACAGAACAAGTAAACGGCTCTGGATGCCAAAAGTAAAACTGGGACCTGAACTGAAATTCATCTTGGTGTCGTTCCAGTGCCATTACCTTGGGGCTGCTCCACTTCACTCGTACCAGAGCTGACATCTCATGATACCCACTAAGAAAAGAGAAAGCCCTCAGCATAAACTCATGAGTGTAACCTAAGCTAGGGACAAACTGCTCTGTGAAGAACAGGTTGGGTGAAGTCTGACATCACTCATACTTGCCTCTGCAGTAACTCTTAATACCCCATACTACCCTCACTCCCCTCCCAAGTCCTCTAAACACCAACTGGGCTGGAAGCACCTTGTGCCCTGGCTGCTTCCGACTTGGGGAGGTGTATGTGTGTTTGCTAGCCAAACAGCAGGCAGCCCTTTCCTTAGCAGGAGCACAAATGTGTCTCCCCTCTCTATTTGCTCACTGAGGGATTTCTCTTTTCCTTCAGAATGTGTAGAAATGTCATGCTTTTGAGACAGCCAAGGCTTGACAGGAGAAGCTGAAATCACTCACAGGCATCACTAGTAATCAAGGTGAGGCAACGTGATCTCGCAAGTTGTTAACTTAGGAAATCAGACTGCAATATGCTGCATTCTTCGTGATGAAGAGGTGTATGAGGAGGTGGGTTGTGCAATGAGCAGAGGGCTCTGCTTTGCTGTTTGCTGGGTCCCCTCCTTGGCTTCCCATCATAGCTATGTGGCCACTCACTGTAGCAGAGCTGTCTGAGCAACCCCTTGCTGGGCACTTGTGCTGTGGCTGCATTCACCCCTGCTGAGCCTGAGTGAAGCTCCTCCAGTGGTAGGAGGCTCCTGGCACAGACTCTTGTGCTTGAAGGTGCAACTGATCTTTTCCCAGAATACAAGATATTGCAGAGCTACTTGCTTTGTTTTAGATCTGCTCATCTCCTGCAGCCATTGCTCCTTGCTTTATGCCACCATCTGCTGCACTATTTAGATAAAGCACATAACATCTGTCTGGCTGGACTATCCTCCCTTCTCAGCATCTTGATCTTGATCTGGTTTCTATTTAATATATGAAGATGTCTGCGTGACTCCCAGTTCCGTTGCCTTGTTGATCCTTAGCCAGCGCATGAAGGGTCATCTCTGACTCCTGGCCCACCAATTCAGTGAGGCTGAGCCATGAAAGAACTTTCTTCTCCAATTTTAACCTCCCTAGGGGCTCTGCCAAAGTATTTGTTCACCTGCCAGGTGAATCACACATTCTCCCTCTATCTGGGCAGGCTCCACCAATATGCAGTGGGGCTGGGAGCGGGGAGACAAAGCAGATGGTGGTCGATGGTGGCTCAGGAGTGCTAGTGCTGGAGCTGCTGAGCCTGAAGCTCAGTGGCCAGGGGAGCCCTGCGCTTCCCCCTGTAACTCAGACAGGTCAGCTGCAGTTCTGGGAGAGAGTCTCATGGGCTGCTCCTAAGCCAAGTCCAATTCTTGTTTTAGAAAAGAAGGACTGTCCTCTTCTGGAAAACTGCTGATCCCTCTCCTAAACTTCTGGTTTTGTGCAAATCAGAGCTTGGTGGCTTCCCAGGGCAGGGCCTGTTGCTTGTAGCTTATCATCTGTCTAACCCAAGAGCAGGCAATCCTCCTTGTCTCATCACACCACAGTAGTCCAGAGAGAAGTCAATGCAGGAAGCAAGACAGCAATGAAATTTTGAATAGAATGACATTTTTTTCACCTACAGTAAAAAGACATCTCCCATGATTTGTGCGCCCACGCAGAGCAGAGCATTAGGAAAGCAGGCAGGCACGCATGTATCTTAGCTGGAGGCACTGCCATGCGATCTGCTAGTGTACGGCAGACAGCTTGGAAGTCTTACTAAAGATGTAGGATTAGGGTAAGTTCCTAGCACAAGATTTTCCGAGTTAGACAGGGGATGGGTGCCCTGAGGCTGGGACTGTCACGTTTGCTTGGTGGGTCCTTGCACAATGAGACTGCTGTGTGCTGTAGACAGCAGAGTGCTGGAGCTGTCATATACTTGTGGTGAGAATGTCAAGGATAGCCTGTTATCTTTGCTTGGAGATAAGGTTTGATTAGAAACTGTCTCATAAATGTGTGGTTATTGAATGAGTTGCTCCTTCAGTATGTACAAGCCATCTTCATACACATGCCAAGTGCATCTGTCCTGAGCAGGCATGCAGCTAGTCTAAAGTAAAGCAGATGAGCTTTCCTCATCACAGGCTTTTCCTCATCAAGCTTTTTCTAAATTGCCCCCTGCAAGGAGCAATTCAACAACATTAAACTCAGCAGCAGGGGTGAGTCAAGCAGATCTTGTCAAGGCTGCCCTATTTTTTCCCTTTTTGGTTTTCTTATAAATCGAATCCACTGTGTCATAGGGCACAGTGCTGTTTCCAGCATGATTGGTGGCAACAAATAGCTACTCAGGAATGGTATGAATTGCGTGGTAGCTGGGAAGAACCTTCTGTTCCTAACATCTCTGGCTTGTCTGGGGCTTGTTCCCATGAAGTTGTGGAACTTAACTAAAGGATGATTGGGCTGTGAAAAAATCATTTTAACCACTGATTAACTGAGTTTACTTATGCGTGTCTCATTGTCTTCAGAAGTTGGTGAGGCCATAAATTTAGCGAGATGGAGTGTTTCACACAAGTTCTTAAATGGGAGGCAAGGTAACCTGGTGTTGTAATGAACAGTGATACTTTCCCGAGGGAGTAACAGGTGTTATGGTCCAGACATAAACCAGTCCTGAGGTACTGGAGGGCAAGTTGAGACCTATGCAGGCAGGCTGGGGTTCTTGCAGCTCCTTGGAAGTGTGTGGTGTTGCTCTGGATAAGAGATGAGGTTAGGTGGCCCTGGGACTTGACTTGCGATGGAGTCGCAACGCTCTGCCTAGCCTGGGGCTCTGCACAGCTTTCTGTTGCAAGAGCACATCTCTCATTTGCTCAACTTTGCTCAGCTCATCTCAAGATAAATCTTGATATTGTTTAACACAGGTTTTCACGCAAACCACGGGACAACAGTTTAATTGTTACTGTAGCCTCAGATGTTGCCGAACTATTGTGGGTAGTGGAAGAGCTGTACTGGAAGATGGGGGGTCTTTAAAGTAAACAACCAGCCAGAGTCTTGAATAATAATTAGGGCTGCTAGCGAGTAGCTGTCGCACCAGTTACTTGTCTTGCAAGCTTCAATTGTCCTATGAATGAAACAACTTCTACTTGAATTAATCTCACAGTAGAGGGTACTTGAAGGAGTAAAACACCTTGGCTGTTTTTTCTGCAGTGAGCTTGCTGCAACCTGGAGTTTCTCTTTCCTGCATGCCCCCACCCTGCCAGTGCTCGGGTCCTGGCTTCCACCTCTGGGGTGGTGCAGCGGCCCCAGCCCAGACCTGGGCTACCCATGGTGGGAGCGAGGAGCACAGTGGAGCCCTGCCAGGCAAAAGTGGAAGGATGTGGAGATGACTGTGCGCCCCGGATGTGTGTTGAGGGAGGTGAGGCGGTGGGGTGAGGTCCCTGGAATCTCAAACTGATGGTCTTAGCATGGCTCTGTTCTTCTTTCTGCAGCCTGCAAGCAGATGCTAGCAGCTTCTGGCCCTGTCCCCACACTGCCCCTTGCTCACATGGTATTTTCAGACACTGCTGAGTAAAGCGGGAAGGATACCCTCCCCACCAAGCCTTCATGAAGGATGAGATGGCTTAATTACAACCAGACAAAGCCTTAAGGATTACAGCCTCCAGTAAGCCACTGACGTCTCTGGTTTCTCAGCCCAGTGTGGCCACTGCAACTTGGAGTGGGACCACGCAGGGAACTTTACAGCTCTCTTGTGCTGGGTGAGATCGTGTTGGGGAAACAAGAAAATAGACCAGTGTCACAGCATGAATCATCCATCCATTTATGTACAGCTACTGCTTCTCCAGTGGTACCAGGCAGTCCTGCAGGGTGATGGGCTGCAAGGATAAAGGGCTGACTCTCCTCTTGTGACAGGAGGTTTTATGCTAGGCAGTTGTGGCTGGCTGCTGTTTGTGAGAGAACAAGACTCCAGATTTGGACTGAATAGCTTCCCTACTGTATGGGCATTTGGGGCTGAAGATCTGGTAGCTAGATCATGACTGTTCAAGCTTTTTGATTTGGAGGTTCAGGATATATCTCTGGGAATTGAGGACAGGAGGCTATTACAAGAATTTTCTGATCTGATGGCTTTTCAGACTTGGTATTGCAATTCTCTTGTGTTTTAAAGGATTTTTACTAGGCAATTATATCGTTTACTATTTGCTTCCTTTTCCATCTCTTTCAAGCTGAACTTCATGATGGCACATGTTTGTGCTGTGGTTGTGCTGCCTGCCTGCGGCTTTGAACGTGGTGGCCATGCTTCAGTTCACTGAAAAGCTCAAAGAGCAGTAAAGCTTTTAAAGGTCCCCGAGGGATCTCTAAAACCACATAGCTAGTGGATAGAGACCTTAAAATACCAAGAAAGAGGCTGTAGCAGACTCGAATCATAGTAGCCATGATGGGAAAAAAACCCTAAACATGCAGAAACTAATTACCCCAATACTAAATCCGTGAGGGACCAGGTGTCCTTAGGTCTGCTGTTGATGGAGATCCTTGCATGGCAGAGGAAACAAAATTGCTCACAAATTAGAAACCAAGTGAGTAGAAAAAAAATTCTGCATTGCCTGCAAGTATTTGCCAGTAGTGTAAGGCAGACAAAGGTTAAACATTAATTTCTATCTAGTATCTTCTGTACTTTTTTCACTTGCCCAGTGCTAATTCAGTGCAGCTATCTGGAGGGGTGGATGGCAGACACAGTGCTGGGGGGAAGAGGTGTTTTGGGTGAGGTTTATAGCAAGAACATCCACCTTTGTGGGATATCGTGCCAGTCCAGGGCTGCTGTCGCCAGTTAGACCGAATGCCACTGAGCTCCTGGAGTGAACGTGTGCTGCTGCGGGACTCTGCCTCAGGCAAGCCACTACTCGCGGCAAGCACGGGCAGGAGGATTTGGTCTTGGCATCCAGGGTTGCTTCCTCTCTGGAGTTACCCTGGGACCAGTCAGTCCCATTACGTACGATGATATCTTTGGACAAATGAGAAGGTGATGACTTAGCCTGTGTTATAACCCCTACCCTGGGTTTCTCCAAGCCCCGTCAGTTATGAGTCACTCTCTGTTTATTTACAAAACATGTGCAAACAAGATCAATACAGAGTAATGCTATTACAGACTCTGGTGTTCGGACATCAGGCTGTGTCTGCAGAGCAGAGACAGAATAATTGCACAACCAGTGTAAGTAGTCACCCACTCCTAAGAAAACCAGTCAGATATCTCAGTTTGTGCACTTGACCAATTGCTTTAGCCCAATGACCCGACTCTCTGTGATTGCTTTTACTATGTAAGGGCTTTGATTTTCCTGCTGCAAAGGTGGTTTAGCATGTGTGGGCTTTGTAACATCCGTTCACTTCCTCTGCTGCATAAAAGCATTAGATCAAAAGCTGTAAGAGCATCACATCTACACAGCTGTATTTCACTTGGGAAGGGGAGGGGTTGTATAAAAGATATGTTTAAATTAAAACAATTTAATGAGTTTACTAGTGATTTTTTTTTTTTTTTAAATGCTAAAGCCTCCTTTCCACCGTCTAAGCCAAGAGCAACCATTGTGAGTGCCAATAGCACCAGCAGAGCAGCAGCCACAGCTCGGCTCAGGGACAATGTTTGGTGCTGTACCACACTAAACAAGGACATTCACCTTTGTAAGACCTTATGGTGTGGCTGGCAGTAGGAACCTTTAGCTTATAATGATGTCATGTGGAGGCGAGATGAGGGTACATTTTTATATCAGCAAGGAATTGTTCCTGTAACTGTGTAAAAAACATGTATAAAGCAGTTGCAGTTAAACCGTGCCTTTGCTGTTTGGCTGAAGTAAGAACAAGGCAGCCCACTCCAGAGGTGTGGCAGAAAATCTGCTCTAGCATAGTCCTGAGCTAAGATAACAGACAGTGGGTAGCTGCAAGTAGTTGTTGGGCTAGCACAAAAGAGTTGTGAGTCTTTGCTTATAATTAATGTAAATAAGTCGTGATGGAAGATTCTCATACTTCTCTTCTTTGGGTCATTTTTATCCATGACACCAATGATTGCAACATTAGCGTGACTAATCGCATGCATGGGATTTATCTAAGACGTCTGTTTCATCTGAAGTTAGACTGTTTGTTTGCATAGTGTGTTGTAATACTTTACAAACAAGAAGCAGAGCAGCCCTGTGCAGAGGTGTCTGCCCTTTTTGGAGATTGTGGCCTGTCTTCTACTCAGGCTCGTGACACACAGAAGGAAGAACTAAATGCATGAGACACTTTGAGAAACAAGCCTGTAAAATCCCACACCACCAGGTGAGGAGGCTTTGTTTTGAACAAATAAAATCGAGCCTCAAATACTTGAGTCTTGGCTGACTGTGTGTGACAAGGAAGTCAGGCCAAACATCCATCCAGCTAGCAGCAGACACTAAGGGAAGATGCTGGTGTGCACCATGCACCTGGCAATCCCCTGAGCCAGAGCATACAGCCCAGGACACAAAAAGTGCTGGTGAACCTGTTCTGCATTGTTCTGTCTAAACCTTTTAGGAACCTGCTTGGTTTAGGTCCAGAACTTGGCAATGAGTTAGAGAGTTCTGTATCGTTTGGAAATGAACTTCCTTCAGAGAAATTAGTATTGTGTGTTCAATGTCAGCTGCACTTACCTGCCCTCTAGACTCTAGGATAGCGTATCACACTGTCATAAAACTTGCTGGTCTTTACAGCTCATGGTTTGAAAGGCATAAGGTTTCATTTGGCTAAGTATCCTGTAATGTCAACAGCTTGGATTTCTGATGTCTTTTGTCATGGTATTTATGTATTGCCAAGTATTTATGGCAACTACGTTACGCTAGATGGTTTTTTCCCTGAAGGTCAGGACAGTTGCAGATAAAATAGCCTATGCCTCCCTGTGCCAGTCCCTTACTGTACCTTTGCAATTTCTAATAAAAGTTTGCTGATGAGAAAAATTACCCGTGGAGTGATTCAACAGAACGCTGCCAAACCTAATTGTTCAAGAAGTTGACTTAGCAAGTGGGGTCTTTCCCCTCTGCCTTCTAGTTATGAGTCTTTGTGGTGGACTTAAGTTTGTGATGAGGACCATTCTGCATAACTAAGAAAACAAAACACTGGATGCTCTTAGTATGAAGTTCTCCTACCCTCTGAAATAGGACACTGGATCTCTTCAGGTGAATGAAAAATAATGAAAGACGCGTAATAAAAATAACAGGAGTTGGAAACAACTGGCCTGGCACCTCATCTCTAATTATAACAGTGTTCAGCCACTGCCCACACTTGGCAGAGGTACTGTCTTCTGTGAATGAAGCACCCAGCTCGAACCAGTGCTTGGCCTGGTTTAGAGTGGCACTTCTCTGGGTAGGCTGCGCCATTCTTGTGCTGGTTCTCCAGGGAAGTCTCTCCCACAGGACAAGTTTCAGTGGATGACTTCCTCATTCTGCTCTTCTGCTTCTACTTGCACAGGTTAAAAGTTACCACGAGTTTGAAAATTAGGCAGTAGCCATGTGGCTCTTGAACTGGTGTAAGTATGAATGCAGCTATGGTGGAGGCTGTGGAGCCTGCTCACATCAGCTGAGGGTCTGGTCCTTCTGTGCAGTCGTGGTTATACAAGAAAGCAAGCAATTCCTGAGGAGCAGCTGAGTGTGATATTCCCCCTGCTCTCCTCCTGGCTGTTTGGAGCATCCCAAAGCCCAGCAGGTATTTTCCACTTGGCTGTGGTAGCAGGCTGTGTAGATAAATATCTACATATTCAGCAGGCTGAGCAGGAGGGTTTGTGCGTGTCTCCCTTTAGGCTGGTCTGGACTTTGTCATGTTCTGCCTCTCCTTCCTAGATGCTTCCTTCTGCGCTTCAATAAAGTGGGCTATGGTGTCACTTTTGGTTTTGTCTTTGGAAGAGTAAACAAAACAGAAGGCCAAAAGCCAGCTATTTAAAACATATTCCTCTGCTGTGACTGGGAAAAAAATCTCTACTTCAGATACAGGCATCCACTGTTTGCATTGCTCATCCTCCTGGCAGAGGTTATGGGCTTTGTCTGCCTCACTTGGTTTGAGCCTAATGTTTCTGATCTATTTTTCAGATGCCTGATATGCTATCCCTTCCTCCCGTGGATACCGGCTTCCAGGTGCTTCCCACATCTCCAGGAGTAGATAAAAAAGATCGTGTACAATGGGTCAAAGTACAGTGATCAACAAGAATGCTCTTGGTTTTGATAGGGTTTGGTTTATCTGTCAGGTGCGTTGTGGAACTGGCATTGAGCTGAAAGGCAGAGGCAGAGGAATGTGTCTGCTCTCCAAGAGGGAGTAAACCTGACCAAGAAATGCAGGGCTGGGTGACTTGTGGTGGAAAATAAGTTCTTCTGAGAAGGCTTGAGGTGCTGCAGGGAACAGTGGCTTCTCCTACACCTCAGGATGACTCAAAGGATTACATCCCCAGGGAGGTGGTGGAGTCACCATCACTGGAGGTGTTCAAAAAAAGTGTAGATGTGGCACTTCAGGACATGGTTTAGTGGGCATGATGGTGTTGCATTGATGGTTGGACTTGATGATCTTAGAGGTCTTTTCCAACCTTAATGATTCTATGATTCTATGATCTCAAACACGCTGTAGCGCCTCTCTTTTTTTGACTTGTCCATCTTCCTGTGACAACCAGCTCCTTTCTTCCCCTTTCTGCTTTTGCAGGAGAAAACATAAGAAGTTGCTTCCTGAAGACAGAGAGGTGGCTGCGATCACTGGGCCCTGGCCTTCCACCCCAAAGGGTTTGCACTGCTGCCAGCAACTGCACATTGCTTGCTGTTCCTTGGCTTGTGTGAACGTTTGGTGAGCTTCACCCTCGGAGCAAGCCTAAATTGTTGAGGTTTTTCTGGAGATAAAGGGAAAGCCAAAAGCTGAATATGGACACTTTTCAAGGGTCAGAACGTGTTAAGAACTGGCTTGTTAGTTGAATGTGTGTTTTGGGTGGAGGATTCACATCCATTTGCAAAAGCCTGAAGCTAGACAGTGAAATACCCTCTGCTCCTCCCATTTCCCAGCAGTAAATGCAGTATTAAAGCTCTATTACAGCATTTTGAAAGACTCACGCTTAGATTTAAACCACTCTGTGGAAGAAATACTGTACAGTAGTGTGTGTGCTGCTCCCTTATCCTGCTGCTGGTGAATCTCCCTGTGTTGACAAGCTCTTCATTCATTAGCATGATAGTGGCAAGCCTGGTTTTAGGACCGTTTCCACTTAGCCAATGCTTAGAACAGACTGTTAGAGAACAGTAACCTGGGACTGCTAACAAGGTGAGCTCAGGGGTTGTTCTGGCTTCTCTGCTGCTGCTGCTGTCTGCTGGGTCTCTGTCACCTTAGAAATAGCCTCCCCTGTTATAGAGCTCACACTGGGCTGCAAGAGAGAGAGAAGCAGGAGCTCAGATACCGGGTACTGTAGATGGGCCCTTTGCATTGATCCTGCTGGCAATGAAGAAAGTTTATGCCACACAAAGGCTTGCTGCAATGTGTTTCAAGGGAAGCCCTTTTCCCTTGCTTGGCAGAAGTATTCATAGCCCTTTTGAAAGGTTAGTTTGCTACCAAGGAGCTTTTCCAGCTGCAGGACAGCTCTCAGGGCGTATGAGGAGTCCTTGTTCACAGATCTTTAAATACTGGCCTGAAGGAGCTTTATTAGTATTGTGGTAGTGCCTGGAGCATTAGGTCAGTATAGCTTATGTTGAACACGTAAAACTAGCTCAGGAAAAACTGTTGCCAGCTCTTCAAATCCAGAGTGTATTATTTCAGGGGAAATTTCTTCATGCACCCCCTTCCCTTTCTTGTCAACAAAAGGCAAAACATCTTCCTCACAGTTAAACTCTTCCAGGGCTAGAGAAGCCAAAGGATGAAGGGCACAATGCAGACAGTGCTGGAGAGAAAGTGCACTGAAAGGTTGGAGCATGTCACAGCACCACATGCCTGGAGCACACACGTGCCTGGTGGCTGTGACAAAACTTAATGACAACCCATATCAGGCAGAGCTTGACTGTCCTGGTGGGCTGGGCTGGGCTGAGCTGAGCTGTCTGCTGGGCTCCTCTGAAAGTGGTCGTGCAGCTCAGAGGGAAAGATGCTGATCTTTCACCAGCCCATTAGGTGTCTCCTGCAGCAAAAATACTATCAGTGCCTGGGGAGACTAGAAATTACTGCTGTGCAGTCCTGCAGTGTTTAGAGATGGGAGTATTTTGCTTGGCTTTTAAAGAATGTGTAGCCAAGCCTTGTAAGATATTTCTCCAGTGAATCACAAAAACTGCAGAAATGAGGGCACTGGCATGCCCAGTGCTGCAGCCATCCCCGCTCCTCCCTGCAGACCCACTCCCGGATGCAACCAGACACAGCAGGGTCCTCTCATTGCCTACAGCTGTTCAACACAGCTTTATTGCCTTCTGGGCTCTGGAGTCCCACCACTGGTGGCTATGGGAGTGAAAAGCAACAAGTGCTCTTCAGCAATTTCTTCTCTTGCTGCTCCCTTGTGCCAGGTCACGGGTGCCACACCATGATGTTACCACCATGTGGCATGGGCGTCACGGTGACATTTGAGAATGTCCCATGGGAACCTGCAGTCAGCCAGTTGGTGTCAGCTGGCCTTTGACTGGTGTCTGGCAGGACCATGCCTGGCTGGCCAGAGCGATGGTTGCAGAAGAAAGGTCAAGCCCAAATAAGACTGGATGGTTTCAAAGCTGTTGTCAACAGCTGAAATCTCCTCCTCCTCTTCCTCGGACAAGCTGGGGAAGTTGTCAGGCTCTTCTGAGTGCAATGATCAAGCAGCTGGGGACACTGCTGTAGGAGCAATAATGGAAGAAGAATCTTTCCAAGCCTGGAGTGATGATAGTACTACTGAAAGAAACACTTTTGCTTCTTTGAGGAGAGTGCTGGCAAAACCAAAGACTGTTCTTTTCTCAAGCAACTCAGGAAAATTGCTCACAGTGCTGAGCTTCAGTCCATTTGGTGGGTTGATGATGGAGTCTATGTTGCCATCAATGAAGAAATGTTCAAGGAGGTGCTGGCAAGAAGAGGACTTGGGAGAGTTTCTGAAATGGAGAGCATGGAAAGTTTCCATCATCAGCTCAACCTCCATGGGCTGCATGAACTGCCAGACGTGTCCGACTCATCTGAGTCTGGGGATGGATTTCCAGCAGAAGCAACCACAGCTCCTGCTCATAGAAGGTGCATCAGTTCCTCTGCACAGGAACTGGTCGGGGAGAGACTAATGTTTAAATCAAATAGCCTTGGCAACAGAGGAGATTGCAATGGCTGTAAAGGTGCTCACCTTAATTTCTTTCTCAGGGCATTCTCGGGTGAAAACCCAGGGCTGGTTATGACTTAACAGAACCATATCATAATGTTTGAGAGAGCCCAAGCCTGAGGTTTCTAATGCCCCTGAAGAGCCCTTTTCAATACCCACGTTTATCTTTTGTGATCAAAAGCCTTAGTTCTCATATCTTTGTGTCTTCCAGGCGGGGAACTGGTCTCAACTCACTCTTCTCCTTTACATTTTTTAACTTCTGTGCTTCTACTACAACCCCAACTTTAAGAGAAACCATCCCCAGCTGCTGGCAAGGTACAAGCCAAGAGTGGGACGCAAAAGGAGAGCCCCAGCTGCATTGTGCCTGGATGAGGAGCTGGAGGAAAGCTGCCCCTCAGGAAGCCACCAAGGTGTTCAGCCTGTGCGGGGAGCCACTGCTGTGATGGAGGAAGAGGTGTTTGCACCAGCACCACTGCAGGAGAGGCTGGCGTCTCCCCCTCAGAGCTCCTCAAAACCTAAGTGCCAGGCTAAAGCATCTCCTGGCCTCGGCAGTGCCCCTCCATCTCCACTGGCAGCTGCTCCCACGCTTCCAGAGCCCGCCAGAGCAGCAGGCAGAGAGAGGTTCGCCCCTCTGGCTCTCTTCTTTCTACCACCACCCAGCAGCCAAACCCCGCAAGGCCTCCAGCGTGCTCCTCATGCTCCTCCACGGTTTGCAGTGCCAGTGCTGGCAGCAGCCTTAGCTCTGCTGAGGCCAAGCCACTCCATGGCCAAAATCCAGCAGTCCTGCACTGCCCCACCTGCACCTGCAGCCCCAACCCTGCAGATGGACCCCAGCACAGCACAGCCTAGAGAGAGCACGGGGAGTCAGCAGCAAGCCAGTAGTGAATAATAGCATTGCTAACAAATAGAACTTAATAGATTTGGTAAGAAACAGAGCTTCAAAGAGTTGATAATAAACTATTTGAATAATAAACATTTTCCAGTTGTCCTATTTTTGGACAGTGGAAAACACTGTTCTTACATAGGTCTGTGGCTTAATGTTCCCAGTTGTCCATTAGTGGGCTTAGCAAGACAGACATCCCAGCACAAGCATATGCCAATGTCGTGGCAGTGCCAAGAAATCCAGCAAAGGCTGAGCTCATTTTGGCACTGCACAGAAGAGCAGCCAGGCGCCTCCTTCTCTCTCAGAGGATGAGATGTTGGAAGGAGAGATGATCCGTGCAAGGAAGCAACTGGTTTGAGTGATGGGCAGTGGGCTGCACCGCCTCTCTGGTTCTGTCTGCTTTGAACTTGCTTGGAAATACAAAGGACTGCTGTCCCCTCACGCAGTTAAATTCACTGCAGAAGGGCCTGCTTTAGTAATTTAGTAATGCTACAAGCTGTTCAGAGAGAGGAAAGAAGCTGCAGGGGAGATGGTTAGGTGGATGGCACAGAGTTAATGCTGATTGGAACCAGGGCTGCTTTGACTTTTTGCAAACAAATGCATCTTTCCCTTCAGCATGTAAAGGCAGCAAACGCAACAGATACTTGGTTTTGTTCTGTGGTCTGCCCTGGCCATGTTGACCTGCCATTCCTCTCAGCAGCATGCAGGAATGATGTGGAAAGAGAGCAGACGGCCACCCTGGGTCTTCAGGAGGTGCAAGGCCACTGGGAGCATAGAGCTTGAGAAGGACCAGACGGTTGTGTGCTTGCCTGTGCTGACCAAACTTGGTGCTGTCAAAAGGAGTTTCTCTAGAAAGGCTGACGTCCTCCTGCCCACTCTGCTGTTGGCATGGCTGAGTGTGGATCCTTTTAGGTCTTCCCATATAATACTTTGCGTGGAAACTCAATACCCCTTCGCAGAGGCAGACTGATACCCTCCTCTAATCTGCAGAGTGAGGACCCAGACTTTGGGTATTTTGGGACAAAGATTTTTGACAAGATTATAGGCTTAAAAGAGTTAAGGCCAAATGTGATCCAGCCCAGTGATCAATGTTGACTGGAAAGCAGCCTTAATGGAGAGAGATGAAGAACTGCATGCTCCGCTAGCACTGTTCAGGCTCATAATACCTTTCTGGTTTATTAGGTGGGTGGTGCTGGATGGTGCAGCATTATCCCCTCTGGCCAGGCCCGCGCCAGCACCAGGTTCTGTGCGGCAATGCCCCTGCCAGGTGTGGATGCTGGGCGCATGTCCCACGACTAGGGAACTCCATGTCACAAAGGTCTCAGCTTCACTCCTGTCAACTCAACTAGCTTTTCCCTAGTACTGGTCTCCGTGCATTTTCGGTTCTGGGTTGATGCAATTGTGAGTTCAGCAAAGTCCGAACTCCGTTAACCTCTGCAGGTAGCAGCAGAGAAAGTTCAGGGACTGAAAGCAGCCGCCTGCCCTTGGTCAGCAGGATCAGCAGAGAGACGCTGCTTGCTTAGCAAGCACCTAAATTGTAATAAGACAAAAATGCCTCTAGAGCCATTAGGACTTTGGGGCTAGCCTGTATGGTGGGGAGAGAGGGCTTATTTGTATGGCAGAAGGGGAAACCTGTGGACAAAAAGAGGTGCACTTGTCTAGAAGGAACAGCTCCGTGTCTGGGCCCACCGATACCGGGAGATATTTTAAATGTAGGTTTGAGCTACATTTGTGTAACAGATTTGAAGATCTTACAGTGGCTTAAGACACTAGAACCAACGTAAGTAGTCAGAGACAACTTTGTAGACACCCAGAAAGCTGCTGATGGGATTCTGGCTGTATCCAACTTGCCAGAATTTCTCACTCCTGAGTCTTTCTCCTCCTTTAGGCCAGTTCTGGAAAGTGTATGCGCTCCCTTCCCTCCACCACTTTTGGATGGCTGAAGAACTGTACAGCCTCACACAGGGGGTGTCAGTGTATTCCTCTGGTGCTCCAGGATACGTTCTGGTGTCAGTATGTCTCTGTCCCCTTGTCACTCTTCCCCTCACCACTTCAGCTATATGGATGAGCAGTGAAAGTAGTTCAAATCAACTGCAACAACAAGGCAGCAAATAAAATAGAGTATTGCAATTAACAGGGAACTTTCTGGCTCTCTGCCTAGCAGATGCTTTCAGATCTACTATTAGTAATTATCTAATTAACACTAACTTTCTAAACCCACTAATTTTCTCTTAGTGGCCCAAGCAACTCCAGAGCACGGGCTCTGCCGACCCTTTGCTCTACCTGTACCCCTGCATGCCGAGTGCTGAGGAGGGGTTAGGGGCTCCCCCAGCCCTGTCAGCCTTTTCCAGTTGTTGCTATAATCAGCTCATGTCACCTTCCTCCCTCTTTTCAAGGCTCTGATAACAAGCACTTAGGACAGCCAGGTGACCTTTGGCTGAGCTTCCTCTTTAAACTCTGGTGGCTTTTGCTTCATTGCCTAGTTGTTACGCAGAAGTAAAGATCCATTCTGATAGCAGCAGAGTCTGCTTCCCCCGCTTTTCCCTCTTACCCACACAGGATCAAAGCTCTCTGAATTTGCTTGAACAAATTTGCATTTAGGTCAGTGAGAGATTTACTTGAGGAAAAGGTTTTTTTCTCCTGTCTTTTTCTTAACTCCATAAGAAAGGAAAATAAGCACAAAGGCAGGTGGGAAAGAAAAACTGTGGGCTATAAATAAATGGGCTTGGCACACATGGGAGTACAAAGTCATTAGTAAGAGAGAAAATAACTGGTGTGGCAGCAAGCTATATCTTCAGCTGATGTAAAGCAGCATCTCCCCATGGAAGCAATGGGACCATGTCACTGTCATCAGCTGAGCTCCTTGGTGGACCTGGTCCCTCTGTGGTGTCTGAACTGGCTGCAGCTGCTTCCTTCCACAGCAGCAACGAGGGAAGTAGAGACAGCAAGTCTCTGGACTGCATTGATTGTCACCTGCAATTTTTGTCTCCCTGTAGCTGTCTGCTTAGGCTACCTAAATCTTTGCTGTGCTCTCTGGATGGAAAGTGGCAGTGACAGGGTGGCTCTCCCATCCCAGCCGGTTGGGCTGATACATGCCAAAGCATTGCAGGGTTGGTTGCTCAAGGCCCCTGCCTCCATCTCTAGGGTGTATTGGGATGGGACACAAAACAGCTGTGGAAGACCCATGCTGGGATCGTAGTGGTCACAGAGACAGGATGACCTTGTCCTGAGAGTGCTGCTAGTGACTGGGAGACCTGAGTGCAGTTGCTGGTTCCATCTTAGCTTCTGCGCATTGCCTTGGCCAACTCCACATCTCTTGGTGCTTCCTCTGTAGACGGCAAATACTTCTTCCCACCACTGGTCTCGCTGAGAACATCAGCTTTTCCAGGGACACAGTCTCATCATGGCTTTCTGAAGCCTAGCGCACTGTTCCCCAGTTGGCATATTCTTAAAGCTGCAAAAGTATGTATAGAGACTGGTGTGCTCAGCAGTTTAAATATTAACAGGACACGTGAGAACTGGGGCTTGCAGTACAGAAGTGGTAAACATTCAGCTTAGTTGCTAAACTTAGACCCACTCACTCTAGCGAGAAGTTCAGGGCTTTCTGAATTGGGCTCCAATTCAAAGGTTGGCTGTAATTTCACGCAAGAATGACCCACCTGAATGCTGGGTAGGTCTGATGCTCTGCAATAGCTTTGCTGCCCAATGTGGCTGCATGCCACCTTGCAGCGTGCAGGGACCGCAGCCCTGGCGGGGCTGGCAATGCAAGGCTCTGTCGTTATGATAGAGGTGGCAGATCCTGGAGCTTCTGGTCTCTTCCCGATTCACCATCATACAAATAAACCCAGGGAAGGACTCACTGAGAATTACTACATAATGTCTAGGTTGCAAGCTGGGAAGTGGTATTTGAAAGAGGCTAGCTCAACGGTTATTTTTGCCCAGAGTTATGGTAGCCTTAAAGAAGCTGGATAGTTTGGCATGATTCATCTTTAATGAAATCATGTTGCATTTTATCCAATTTTCCAGCTTATTTCTGCATCTTTAGAAAAATGAAGACTGGAAGAGGCCTCAGCCTGCCCTCAGGCGTCCATCTGAAGAAAAGCAGGAGTCACACTCCTGGCCATGTCTCGTCAGCCGGTGGTGACACTGGGGTACTGCCTGTGGCTGGATGACAGCACATGGGCTGAGGTCCTTCTCCCCGGCTGGGGCATTGGAGGGGGGCTGGCTCCCAGGGCCATGGTTTCTGAGGAATGGGAAAATCCCATCCTGCCCAAACCCAGGGCAGATAATGCCACAAAGACATTCGGATGCTGGGACAGAGCCTGGCCAGTGCTGCCCTGGGCAAACTGGGCTATCTCAAGACCCTGTCGTCTCCACCACAGGACCTGATGTGTGCCTGTTGCTCCTGAGGGCCCTTTTTTAAAAAAAGCCCTTGGCATGAATATTCAATTCTTTTTCCTTTGACATTTGTTCTGGACTGCTGCAGGTGTGACTGTCTCACCAATGGGCTGCTGTTTCCTCTGGCTGTTGGTGTTACACAGTGGCACCCCAGGGCTGAGGACTTGGTAAGTGAAGTAGTCATCCGTGGCCACCATAGATGCTGCTAGTGTATCATCTAGAAGGTGGGCTGGGTTTTTTTTGGGTGGTGGAATCCTTCAATAAAAACAAATGTTCCCATTTCCTGCTTTTATAAGTGGGAGTGCAACCACAGCGTTTCTGTATTTCTCTAAAATGGGTTGTACAAGGCTTCTTTAGCTTCTTGGCCATATTTAGCATCTTTTCTGTGTTCTGGTTTATTTCCATGCAGAGTAAGAAAAACTAATAGTCAAATGCCAAAGAATTTTGTGAGGAACAGATTAAGTGATGCTGGAAACTGCTTCAGATTCATAGATCCAAGATCCATAGCTATGTGGGCAGAAAGGCCATGTCTGAGAGGAATGTGTCTCTTCAGACCCAGTAACTCAAAGGGCAGGAGGAAATGGAGAGCTTTTCAGACACACAAACAGCCTTGAGAACCAGCAGACTGTCAACCACGGAATGGCAGTGCAGGAGGGAGAAGGACGGATGGTTTCCTTGAGAAGAACAATTCATGGGACTGTGTTTACAGCTCCATGGCAGCCTGGATCTCACCAGTATTGGTCTCCTGTGGCCATGAGGGATGCCAGGAGGCTCTAGAGGCAACGTGTGGGCAGTGACTGCGGGTTGGCAGCAGCGTACGTAGCCTCACACTGGTGATGACCTCAGTGGGGATTTGTCCTTCTCCCACTCGCTGGAATCTGGCATGGAGGTGCTGAGAGGTGCAAGTGCTGTCCCCGTGGACCAGTCACAACTGCTGTGGGTGCAGCCGGTGCATGCTGAGACTGGCTTGATGCTTTTGGCTGATGTAGGGGGAAAAAGCTGCAGCTGGTGGTGGGAGAGGTGTGTTTGGACATTGCCCAAAGCAAAACATCCTGGCAGATAAGGAGGAGGTTTGAAATTGTCAGATGTTCCACTTGACTGTGCTTTTGCTTAAGAAAGCAAATGTTTTTTAATCCTGCATGAAGCATTTTTTCAGTTAGAGATATTAAACTTAAAAAAGTGAAAAAGTTAGAAAAGGCACAAATATACATTTAGACAAAATACATGACCGATTACTTTCTGAGAATTGGACAGCTTGATTGCTTGGGCTGATTCACATTAGGGAAAGCTTCTTTTCCTTTGTTGCTGTCAATTAAGAGTGGGAGTAAAATTATTTCTGGTCCAATCTCAGCACAGCTTGAAATGTGTCTTGTAAAGGTCCTTATTCCTTGGTTGTGCTCTGGGAAGCGCCATGTTAGAGCCCATCCACCGCCCTATGATGCAGCAAGCAGTTTTCAACAACAAAGACAAACCTGTGTAATTTCAAAGTGTTTTGTTAATGCTGGCATGAAAGCCAGAGGATTCCCTGTGTGTTGAATGAAGCTGTCAGTTCCTTAATAACTGGAGAATAATCAATTTCATTTTTAGCCCAATTTCACATAGTAGAATGAGCTCCCTCAAAAAAACCTCAGCTTTTAAGTCACAAGACCTCCAAACAAGTAAGTGCTCTGCATTTATGAACAAAGCAGGA
>NW_010564142.1:31510-33000 GCF_000687285.1 Phaethon lepturus
AGTGAGCTGGAACATCTCCTGCCCAAGGAGATGAAGAGGAAGGAATGCAATGTTTGGCAGTCTGACAAGGAGCCTATAAAACACAGACAGGAGACCTATGTGCAGTTGTGCTCTTCTTGGACTTCAGCACAAAGTTAGGAAGCACGTCTCCTGCTGATGTGATAAGAACTGTGCTGAGGAGAGGCATAACGGGATGAAAAAAGCCATCATGGCAGTGGCACGGGCAATGTTCTACATTATGAAAATTTGCAACAGACCCGTGCTGACCAAGGAGAGAGGCCAGGACGTGAAGTCTAGAATTACAAGGGTAAATAGCTACTCATGTGCACGAGGTGTCCCAGCCAAATCGGGGCACCCCAAATGTGGTTTTACACCAGGGTCTTTACACCCTTGAAGCATTCAGGTACAACATGATTTGACTCATCACTTAATCATAGGAAAACGTTGCAAAGTAACTCTATTTAATACTCTGGAGTATTGTGTCCAGTTCTGGGCTCCCCGGTTCAAGAAAGTCAGGGAACTTTTGGACAGAGTCCAGTGGAGGGCTACGAGGATGATTAGGAGACTGGAACATCTCATACGAGGAAAGGCTGAGAGACCTGGGGCTGTTTAGTCTGGAGAAGAGAAGGCTGAGAGGGGACCTTATCAATGTCTATAAATATCTGAAGGGTGGCTGTCAGGAGGATGGAGCCAGTCTCTTTTCAGTAGTCCCCAGTGACAGGACGAGGGGCAATGCGCATAAACTGCAGAACAGGAAGTTCCACCTCAACATGAGGAAAAACTTCTTTGCTGTGAGGGTGACAGAGCACTGGAACAGGCTGCCCAGAGAGGTTGTGGAGTCTCCTTCTCTGGAAACCTTCAAAACCCAACTGGACGTGTTCCTGTGCAACTTGCCCTACGCGATCCTGCCTTGGCAGGGAATTGGACCAGATGATCTTCAGAGGTCCCTTCCAACCCCATCTCTGATTTCTGCAGCTTTCTTGCAGCTTGTCCATTGATCGACATCCGTGGAGTCGGTCTTGCTAGAGTTGTGTATGATGCTGGGAGGTTTTCAAAGCTGCATCAGAGGGACTCGGAGGCTGGTGCTAGATCTCAGTTGGCCAGGGATATCCTTTATCCCTCAGGCACACCTCTAAGCTTCTACACAGCACAGGCCTCATGCCCAGGGCTGGGCTGGACTGTCCTTTTTACCTAACTACAAACAATACCAGATTCTCCAGTAAAGTTTCACTACCTCCTTACATTGCAGTATATAATGTGAACTAATATATATATTAACATGTCTATGCTATAAAGATTGATGCAATAACGAAGGAAAGATATTTTTGTTAACACTGCTGTGCACCCTCAGACAGAGCTAGCTGTGCCCAGAGGAACTGACTTCCATGGCAACGCCTGTGAGACCCATTCCCTACGCTTCCAACCAGGCTTGCCTTATAGCCTGGCTAGCGGAAAGCGGAGGCTATGGACAGATGCCCGACTACACTGCG
>NW_010564142.1:33050-33324 GCF_000687285.1 Phaethon lepturus
AGGGCCGCCCCCCCCGGTGCCCAGGCCCCACCCACGGCCGGAAGTGCTACCGCCCGCCCCTTCCGGCCCGGCGCCGCGGCTCCTTTAAGGGCGGAACCGTTGCTACGGGGCGCGGGAGGCGCGGGAACTGAATTGTGGTTGGCGGGAGGTGTCATGGCTGCTGGCTGTCTGGTGAGGGGGCGGCCGGGCCGGGGCCTGCTGTGGCCTGAGGGGTTTAGTGTTGCCGCGGCTGGGCTGAGAGGAGGAAGGCCTGAGGGGAGGTCTGGCCGGGCCG
>NW_010564143.1:0-619 GCF_000687285.1 Phaethon lepturus
AGGTCTTTTCTAACCTTTATGATTCTATGATACAGTCATTCAACATTTTTATTCAAATCACTTTTTAGCCAAATGTGGCCGCCTTAGGTGTCCTGGTTTAAGCTGGGATAGAGTTAATTTTCTTCACAGAAGCTAGTGTGAGACTATGTTTTGAATTTGGGATGAAAAAATGTTGATAATGTGCTATGTTGAGTTGTTGCTAACTAGTCAAGGACAGTCCAGCTTCTCGTGCTGCCCTGCTAGCAAGAAGGCTGGGGGTACACAGGAAGCTGGGAGGGGACACAGCCAGGACAGCTGACCCAGGCTAACCAAAGAGATGTTCCGTACCATATGACATCATGTTAACTATATAAAGCTGAGACAAAGAAGGAAGGGGTGGAGGGACATTTGGAGTGATGGCATCTGTCTTCCCAGGAAACCATTACACATGACAGAGCCCTGCTCTCTTGGAGATGGCTCAACACCTGCCTGCCCATGGGGAGTAGTGAATGCATTCCTTGTTTTGCTTTGTTTGTGTGCGTGGATTTTGCTTTACCTGTTAAATTGTCTTTATCTCAAACCATGAGTTTTCTCACTTTTACTCTTCTGATTCTCTCCCCCGTCCCACCGTGGGGGAGTG
>NW_010564143.1:654-1617 GCF_000687285.1 Phaethon lepturus
TACGTGGGGCTTGGTTGCCGGCTGGGGCTAAGGCCTTTTTGGCGCCCAACATGGGGCTCGAAGCGTTTGAGATAATGACAGATTTGATTGGAATGTGCTGGACTGAATTTATAGTTTCCTAATGTCCAGTCTAAATCTCTCCTGGTACAGCTTTGAACCATTCCCACGCGTTCTATCACTGGATCCCAGAGAGAAGAGATCAGCACCTCCCTCTCCATGTTCCCTCCTCAGGAAGCTGTAGAGAGTAACGAGTTCACCCCTCAGTCTCCTTTTCTCCAAACTAGACAAACCCAAAATCCTCAGCCCCTCCTCACAGGACATGCCCTCCAGCCCTTTCACCAACTTTGTTGCCCTCCTCTGGACATATTCAAGGACCTTCACATCCTTTTTAAATTGTGTGGCCCAGAATTGCATACAGTATTCAAATATGAGGCCGCATGAATGCTGAATACAGTGGGACAATCACCTCTTTTGACCACCTGTTATACTGTGTTTGATGCACCCCGGGATGTGGTTTGCCCCCTTGGCGGCCAGGGCACACTGCTATCTCCTACTGAGCCTGCTGTCAACCAGAACCCCCAGATCCCTTTCTGCAGGGCTGCTCTCCAGCCAATCCTCTCCCAATTTATACCTGTGCCCAGCATTACTCTCTCAGGTGCATAACCCAGCATTTCAACTTGTTAAATTTCATCCCATTAATGATAGCCCAATACTCCAATCTATCTAGATCCCTCTGCAAGGCCTCTTCTCCGTGATAAATCTATTGAACAGGGCTGGGCCTAGTATTGAACCCCGAGGAACACTGCTGGTGACCCGTTGCCAGCCAGATGTAGTCCCATTCATTACAGCACTTTGAGCTCTGCCCTTGAGCCAGTTCTCCACCCAGCCCACCATGAACCTGCTCATCCCACAGCTGGACAACTCGTCCAGAAAAATGCTGTGAGGGACAGTATCAAAAGCCTT
>NW_010564143.1:1821-5220 GCF_000687285.1 Phaethon lepturus
TCCTAAAGTCCAGAAAAACTACATCCACCCCCTTCCCTTCATCCACTAGGCAAGTGACCTTATCACAGAAGGATATCAAATTGAACAGGACTTTCCCTTTGCGAGCCCATGTTGACTGTGCCTGATGATTGCATTATTCTTTATTTTTATTTTATATTTATCTTTATTATTATTGCATTATTATGCAATAAAACCAGAGCTCCCCATCCTCACTGGACCATGGTCACAACTGTCAGCCAGTAACTAACTGTAGGCATCGCTGTGTTTCCCTGTCTAGACCATGGACGCATCTTGTTACAGACCTAAAAAGATCTTTTGGCCAAATTACTCTTTGAGCTGTGGGCTGGGGGACACACCTGAGGATGTTGCCCAAAAACCTGGAGCAAGAGGCCACAGGTTTTGTGCCTTGGGCAGAAAGATTTAACACCCTGGAGCTGCAGCTCTGCAGGCCATGGACTGAGGCATCCAGTAGTGGGAAAAGGAGTGTGGAATAAATGGACATCACTCCACCAAGAAAGGTCTTTTTCTGCAATAAATTTAGCTGAGAAATAGATGTGGTTTATACTCATAGCTTTTTTACCTTGGAGACAGCAGTGTTCTAACACTAACCGTGTGTTAGCATAAATACTACCTAAATTAAATGTTTGCATTACCCCAGCTGCACTCAAATGCCTTGGACAACAAGCCCAGGAGAGCGACCCATCAACTCCACAGCTCTGAGTCCCTCAGGTGAGCATTGCAGCAGGCCTCAGATGAGGAAGCAGTAGCAAAATAAAAACCCTTTCCTTCCCCAGTCTGGGGCTTTGTTTCACTTCAGATTCCCCAGAGAGCTCTCCCGTTCCCGGAGTGATCTCTGCAGCACCCTGATGACATGATCATGTTTGCCTCATATCTGGAGAGGATCCATGTGATTCACCCACTGTTCCTCCAGGGCCTTGAAGCTTTGATCCTTGTTCTCATTGCTCATTTTTGTTTTCTCACGAGAGAGAAAATAACAGAGATGACTGACACACAAGATAAGGAGTCTGCTCCATGGTCACCAAGTGCCAAGGATACAGGCTCAGGCATCTAACTGCACCGGGTGGTGGGCAGGCAGGTGTGATGCTGTGCCTGGGTCTTACACCAGCATCTTCCACGAGCCAACTCTGCTCCCTGGAACAGCGCACATTTTCCTTCAAAACCAGAAAGACCAACATAATTGCCTTCTCCTTCCCAGAAATGAGTAACAGTACAGAATGACACTTTCTGAGCTGACTTACAGCAGTGAGTCAAGGTTTGTTGTTTGGGCATGGTTTGCCCAAGGGTGAAAATGACACCCCAAAACAGCTAGAAGGCCCTGGGGACTAGGAGGATTTGGTGCAGAGCAGGATGGTAAGTTAGTCAGCATAGACCCTTGCTTTTGTGGCTAAAAGTAAAACAAAGTCCTTAACTAATAAAGTGGATAGAAGTCAGCCAGCAGTTTTAATTTTCAGAGCTGCTGAGAAACTGCCATCATTCTTTCCTTTCCTTTTTCCCCCTTAACTAGCCCCTCTTTTTTTCTTCTTTTTTTTCTTTTTTTTTTTAAATAGGTGTTATTTCCACATAGGGCAAGATCAGCAAGAACTGAGCTTCAGCAGTCAGCAGCTGAATATCGAGAGGATTGTGTCTAACCAGATGGGAGCCCTACACAAGAACAGCATGCTTAGCCAAAATGCGCTTTCCTCTCCGAAAAGCCCAGAGAGGGCTTTTTGCCAAATTCATTTTAAACAGGAGAAGCTTTGAAAACCAAATTGTTTTCCAAGTTTAAAAAAATGATTAAAATAATTTTAAAAAAATATATCTTTGGCAGCTCTAGGATCATGTTATCACAAGTGACTGCTTCCCCATACCACCCTAGGAGATTTGTACGAGCATGATGTGATTACTTGTCTTGCCAATTTTCCATGACTTTAGGAGATCCAGTGTCCCTGACTGAAAAGGAGCTTTTCTGTGCATGGCAGTGATATGTTGTCTGATGGTGTGTACACATGTGGAGTCTCTGTCATCCAATAAATGTCATTCTTACTAATATAGAATAATACAATCATTGAATGGTTGGGGTTGGGAGGGACCTTTAAAGGCCATCTAGTCCAACCCCATCTGCAGTGAGCAGGGACATCTTCAACTAGATCAGGTTGCTCAGAGCCCCATCCAACCTGACCTGGAATGTTTCCAGAGCCTTCTACCATCTCTCTGGGCAACCTGGGCCAGCGTTTCGCCATCCTCAGTGTGAAAAATTTGTTCCTTCGATCCAGTGTGAATCTACCATCTTTTAGTTTAAAACCATTACCAGTTCTTCTATCGCTACAGGCCCTGCTAAAAAGTCTTTCTTATTGGCCCCCTCTGAGTACTGGCAGGCTGCAATAAGGTCTCCCCAGAGCCTTCTCTTCTCCAGGCTGAACAACCCCAGCTCTCTCAGCCTGTGCTCACAGCAGAGGTGTTCCATCACTCTCAGCATTTTGGTGGCCTCCTCTGGACCCTCTCCAACAGGTCCATGTCTTTCTTGTGCTGAGGGCTGCAGAGCTGGATGCAGCACTGCAGGTGGGGTCTCTCACCAGAGTGGAATAAAGGGGCAGAATCACCTCTCTCGATTTGCTGGCCATGCTGCTTTGGATGCAGCCCATCACCAGAGTGGAATAAAGGGGCAGAATCACCTCTCTCGATTTGCTGGCCATGCTGCTTTGGATGCAGCCCAGGATACGGTTGGCCTTCTGGGCTGTAAATGCACATTGCCGCCTCATGTCCAGCTTTTCATCTACTGCCAGGACCCCCAAGTCCTTCCTGGCAGGGCTGCTCTCGATCCTTTCATCCCCCAGCTTGGATTGATGCCAGGGGTTGCCCCAACCCAGGTGCAGGACCCTGCACTTCGCCTTGTTGAACCTCATGAGGTTCACATGGGCCCATTCCTCAAGCTTGTCCAGGTCCTTCTGGATGGCATCCTGTCCCTCAGGCACATCAACTGCACCACCCAGCTTGGTGTCATCTGCAAACTCACTGACAGTGTGTTCAATCCCATTATGTCATTGATGAAGATATTAGAGGGTACTGGTCCCAATACAGAGCTCTGAGGAACACCTCTTATCACCAATCTCCATCTGGACATTGAGCCATTGACCACTACCCTCTGGATGCAACCATCCAACCAATTCCTCATCCACCCAACATTCCACCCATAAAATCCATATCTCTCCAATTTAGACAGAAGGATGTTGTGGGGAACCATGTCAAATGCCTTACAGAAGTCCAGAGAGACAACATCGGTAGCTCTTCCCTTGTCTACTGAGGTGGTCACTCCATCATAGAAGTCCACTAAGCTGGACAGGCAGGACTTGTCCTTCGTGAAGCCATGCTGGCTGGCTGAAATCCCCTCCCTGGCCTCCC
>NW_010564143.1:5261-27736 GCF_000687285.1 Phaethon lepturus
TCCCCTCCGTGTCCTCCATGTGCCTTAGCATAGCTTCTAGGAGGATCTGCTCCATGATCTTCCCAGGCACAGAGGTGAGGCTGATGCGTCAGTAGTTCCCAGGGTGCTCCTTTCTATCCTTTTTAAAAATGGGTGCAATATTTCCCTTTTCCCAGTCTCCAGGGACTTCACCTGACTGCCATGACTTTTCAAATATCACGGAGAGTGGGTTGGCAACTACATCAGCCAATTCCTCAGGACTCTAGGAAACATCTCGTCAGTTCCCATAGACTTTTGTATGTTCAGGTTCCCTAGGTGGTCTTGAACCTGATCTTCAGGAGGGACTTTGCTCCTCCAGTCCCCAACTTGCAGTCCATCTACTGAAGAGGTGTGGGAAGAGAGACTGTCAGTGAAGACTGAGACAAAGAAGTCATTGAGTACCTCAGGTTTTTCCTCATGTCTTTCTGTCTTGCTCATCGGGGGGATATGTTTTCTTTGACCTTCCTTTTCTGGCTGACATACCTGTAGAAACCTGTCCTGGAGAAAGTTCTTATTATTATTCTTTGTATCCCTTGCCAAGTTCAGCTCTAGCTGCGCCTTGGCCTGCCTGACCCCATCCCTCCACAAGCGGGCAGCGTCTCTGTACCTGTCCCTGCTTCCACTGCCTGTGCATTTCCTTCTTGCTCTTGAGTTTGACCAGCTGGTCTCAACTCAGTCATGCTGGTCTCTTGCCTTCCTCTCCTGATTTCTTACACCTGGGGATCGAGAGCTCTTGCACTCTATGAAAAGTGTCCTTAAAGATCTGCCAGCTCTGTTCTGCTCTCTTGTCCCTGAGGGCAGTTTCCCAGGGGATCCTGTTGACTAACTCCCTGAAGAGCTGGAATTTTGCATTCCTAAAATTCCGGGTCCTGCCCCAGATCCCTCAGGACAGCAAATTCCACCAGTGCATGATCCCTGCAGCCCGGGCTGCCTCTAGTCTTGACATCACCAATTAGCTCACCTGTGTTGGTGACCAACAGTTCATATCGCATCCCCTCTGGTAGGCCTGTCTATTACCTGGCACAGGAAGTTATCCTCCATGCACTCCAGGTGTCTCCTGGATTGCCTACAGCTCACTGTGGTACTTTTCCAGCAGATGTCAGGGTGGTTGATGTCCCCCAGCAAGACGAGAGCCTGTGAGCATGATGTCTCCTGTAACTGGAATAAGAAGACTTTGTCAATAGACTCCCTTTGTCAGGCGACCTATATTGACCCCCTCAGTGGGGTCAATAACACCATCTCAGTCATCTATCCAGCCAGAGATTTTTATGAAATTTGGATGAATTCTTCACTCCTGCTGCATCAGCCAGTTTTCTATGTTTGCCTGCAATGGGCCAAGTGGTTCAAAGTTGGCACGGTAGCACAGACACATGCAGTCACCCTCTCACACACCCAGTCTGCATGATCACATAGTCCTGGTCTCCTGTGGAAAACAGACAGAAGATAATCATCTCCTCATTGTATGTCTCCAAGAATAAAATTATCCCCTGCAGGAGAAATCACTTCTTTTGTGGGTAGAATTCCCTGCCTGTATAGCACTTATATGCTAAAAACATGAGAACAGTATCATGTGAGCTCTGGATCCAAGGCAGAGATGAAGCTTGTTTTGAAGCAAACAGCTTGTTTGTACACAGATCGCTCTAAAAGATTTTTCCTTGATTTCCTTTGAAGAAGCTAAACAAAACCTCTCATAGGAAAAATTACTGAGAATTGTCTGCTTATCTACCTCACCTACAGCTGATACTGCAAGGTAGCAGTAGCCAAGAGCTCATCTGCAACTCAAACATTCCCCCAGAGACACCTCTCTGCCCCTTTCAGCATGGAACATCTGTGATGCTAGAAAGGAAAAAAATAGGAGACCAAAGCTACTAGCAATCATGAAAGAAGATCCCCGCTCTTTTCATTCATTTTCTTTTTCATGCTTTCTCCTGGCTTTGAAGTGGAGTTTCTTAGTGATATGCTTAGTGATGCTCCCACATATGCACGAGGGAAAGATGGTAAGAAAGGAAAAGGAGATGATACAGGAGAAAATAAAGAGAGGGTTTCCAACCTGCAAGTCCTCTTGAAGGACCCTGAGAGTCTCTTGCTGCTGTGCTTACACATGTGCAATACTTCCAGACATACTGATGGGAGACAAATCTTCAGCCGGAATAAGTGAGTTGGAAAGTGGCCTGGAGGCTGAGAGTGTGTGAGAAATGTGTTAGGAAATAAAGATATTAACACAAGACCAGAAGCTCTTTCCAAAATTTTAGGAAAGTGCAAAGTGACCGAGCTGCACACCAAGGTTGAAGAAAAAAACAACCTGAAGGCATCAGGTGAAGGAGGTCTGGTCCCAGGCTCACATGGTGCCCCAGACAAGGCCATGGCATGGTACAGGTGTGGAGCAAAGGCAGGGACAGACAGACATCAGGGAATGGGAACTCACCTGCCTCTGTCCCTTCATCTGCCTCCACCACGGAAAAGTCCCTCGTGCACCCCTGCCTGGTGCATTGGCATAGGCTTCAACAAGTGAGGAAGAGGAAGGAGGATGGAAGGATTTGGACAAATTTGCTCAAAGCTCAGCTGCAATGCACTGAGTGGGAGGTGAAGAGACATTGAGGAGCCCCTCAGAGAGGGAGGTTTGGGCACAGTAGGAGGAGAAGCCTGGTGAATGTCAGAGACCTTGGAGGGAGACGGAGGGAGAGGAGCAGGTGGAGGAACAGAGCCCAAAGGGTCCATGGGACAGCACACAGGCTGTATCCCTGATCCCCCGCCATGGCTCTTTCCTCCAGTGACCATCTCCCAGCTCAGTGTCCTGAGCTCAGTTCCCACATGTTTAGGGCATAGGTGACCATAAAGCTGCATTACCTTGGCTCAGGAAAAGGCTCTCATTATCCCGGCTCCCTTTGTAGCTTACTTTCCTCCCAGGGGCTGACAGAGCTGCAAACATTTCCTCCTCAAAAATGAAAGGAAGAAGCCATGAAGAGACCAAGCCCTGAGAGGAAATAATAAACAAACCCATGACAGCATCACCTCTTTGAAAAAATCCTGGGAATATTTTATGAGAGCTTCTCAGAGAAACGTGGCTGGCCGCTAGCCTGGAGCAAGAGCTTCCAGATCCCCCATGCCCCAAATTCCCAGCTTACTTCACCGAGGCCAGTCCTCTCCCCCCTGCCTCCATGACCCACAAGTATAAATGGGGTTGGGGGGCTCTTCTAGGACCGAGGGGAGAGGAGAGGGAAAAACACTGAAGAGGAGGAAAAGGAAGAGTGCCATAATGAAAGAGAGGAGCAGGACAAAACCTGGAAGACAAATTAATCTCACGGACGCTGAAACGCGGAAGAGATGCATAAAAGGGCTGAGTGGAGAAGAGGTCATGGGAAGGGAAAATACCGAGCCACTTAACCAAAATGATTGAATAGCAAATGTGTTGACTCCATCAGCGCACGACACTATCTTCAGCGTACACCTTCTCCCCGCCCGCCCAAGGGCAGGGTGGTGCTGCTCTCTCTACTTTAAAGGCTCACAAAGGCTTGCGCCCAGACCAGCAAAGGGTCTCAGGCGTGGGAAAGCTCAGCATTGCTGCTCCTCGCTTCCAAGGACCTGGCATGCACACTGCAGGAGAGACACAAGTGCCCTATAGCGCAGACAAGGAGAGCCACCTCTCCCAAAGCCAGCTCCCATCTACTGAGACCGAGGGCAGTCCCTGCGACTTTCCATGTTGTGTTATCTTCCCCTTGGTTATACGTACAAAACATAACTTTTTTCCTCAGTTCTACAGTGCAGGATAGCCCCTGGTTTTTTATTTGTTTAAACTCAGCCACTCTTACTGGCAGTGTGATTCAAGGCTTTAAAGTCACTGAGAGAAGATTGAGCAGAACTATTGCTGCCCTCACCCCTTCAGGGCCAGGGTCTCCCTTGCTTTCCTGCTTTCTGTCCCATGCATTTTCTTCCCAGTAAGCCCAGGTTCAAAAGGAGGGAAGGTGAGAGAGACTGCATCACCCGTGCACTTGAGGCAATTAGAGATCCCGCAACCCTTCACAGGACCACTGAGCTTATGAATCTCAGCAGGGCTGGTACAAGAGCCTGGTTCTTCTGGCCAGGGATCCCCCAGAGGTGCTGGAGCAGTTTTGCTGCTTCAGGAGTTCAGGGAGCAACTGAGCTGAGATTTGTTGGGTTGTGGCCCTCCTGTGGACCAGGTGGTAGTTCTTCTGTTCCTCTGACTCAGGGGAGGTTTATCAGTATGGCTTCTCCTCTCCCCATGCCTTATTTCCTCCTGAATGGCCAATACATCTGTAAACATTTCCTAAGTGAGCACAAGGTAAAGGAGAGGAAAGGACTCAGACATGCAACAATTTGCCTGGAGACTACCTTAGCAAAGTTAAAGGGCAACAGAAACTCTGCCCTTCTGTGCTGGGTGGAGTTCAGAGCTTGCGAGTGAGCCCAGGAGGTTTAGGTGAAAATGTAATTGTTTCAGGGGACGAGCTGACGCCAGCCAAGACACAAAATTCAACTATTACAAGTTGTCCAGTGACTCATGCTTGAGAAGTGAGCGTTACTTAGCTATTGGCCATTCGAATCAGTTACCCGTGCTCTGGGTTTGAGTCCTGGGTTTAAGTCTCCTGGCCAGGGACAGGGCACAGTCGTAATAAGAGCCTGACGTGAAATGGCACGTTTGTGTGACTGATGCCTAAGTGTGCTCTGTTCAGAGAGGAGAGGGAAGCCAGGTGCAGCCCTCACCACCCAGCCTGCCTCTTTGACTCAAACTACATCTCTTCTAGCTCTGATAGCCCTGGCTCCGCCTTACCTGCTGCATCTGGCAGGGAACGTCCACCTGGGGCCATTTTCCAGCAATGGGAGCCAGAAATCTGAGCGTATGGGGGTTCCCTGCAAAGTTGTCCAGAAAGGCATTGCTGTACTCTCAAGTACAAATTAGAATAGTTGAAGATCTCCTGGGACAAGCAAAGCCTGTCTGGCAGAGGTGGTGTCTTCCAGCAAGAAAATTAGAGAAAGAAAATGTTAATTATGAGACATCAGTGTTTCTTCTTGGGACAGTGAATGATGTTGCGCCTCCCAGTATAAACCAACTAACTCCTTTCAGTTACTATGTGAATGCAGTGTTGCTCTGGCTCCTCGAGAGACCTGGTTTCAACTAGCTCTGTCACAACTCAAACCAAACCAAGAGGAATATCTGGAAGCTCTGCGAGCCACCGCATCCATGTGATTTTCATTGCGCTCTGTTGCAACATTCCTGAAGAGGGTAGGGAGGTGCAAGTGGCTCTTGTTGGAGATAGGGCACGGGGGAAGACAGACCTTTCATCTGGTCTCTGTGCCATTCTTAAGCCTCTATGGCAATGGGCGTCCTGCCACAAAGGAAATGGACAGAAATATGGAGATTTGTTGAGTTTCTGCCTCTGCCAGGCCACAGATTCCCAGGGAGGGGATCTGCTCCAGTATGGTGACCTCCAGGGCTTGACCCAGTTACATACACATAGAACACCCAAAGGTATCTACATGGGGCTTGGAGGTATGACACAGGGCTTGCAGGAAACCTGAGCCCTTCTGGAGTGGTAATGAGAGCCAGTGAGGACTCCCCAGGGCTTCTCAAATGGCTCCAGACCCCTACATTAGGCATCTGAATTGAGCCCATAGTCAGCACCGTCAGTGAAGCAATTCATCTGTCCTTTGCAGATAGACTCAGTGAAAGATCATGCTGTTGCTTGCCAGACTGAGCCCTGTCATGGGCTCCGAGACTCTCCTCAGCTGCTGTTCACTGCTCTTGCACTACGCTTGTCTCACAGTCATGGGCTGCAGGGCTCAGATGCTATCAGCTTCTGCATCGGTCCCCTGTGCTGGGTCTTCCAACACTCTTGCGCACTTGTCCCTCCCTCTAATCCCTGGAGGCAGCGCAGAGGTCTTCGCGGTGTTTCACCTTTCATGTCTGGAGGATGAAGACACCATTGTCTTTGTCTCATGTCTGGAGGGACAAACATCATCTCAGTATCAGGAACATTCATCACTGTGGTGTGTTTTTCAAGCTCAGGTCTTCATCTGGGTAGGTACAAGACTGGACTGCAGTGCCTGATGTCTGCTCAACGCTTGGAGCATCTCGACTAAGAGGCAGCAGACACGGGTGACAGGTTTGGCAACACGTCACTTTGTGTCCTGTTGCTCAGAGATAGAGGAGACTCTGTTATCTTGCATTTCCACCAGGGGCAGAGTGATGAATTTAAAGAGCTAGTGTTGTTCCAGGCACTAAGAAGTGGGTAAATGCTGAATGTCCCAAATCAGAAGAGGGTAAATCCTGTCAATAGATATATACCTAATCTACAGTCAGTACTTTTTCTGGAGCAAAACAGTTTTTAGGATGACCCTGACCAGCTATCCCTCTACCCCACCCCATTGTTGCATGTTACAGCCACACTACATACAACAAGGGTCACAGGACTCAAAGACACATTTTCCCTCCTGGAGGTGGTTAGGTGGGAGCACACTGGCAGTTCTTATCTCTCATGACTTATATTTGGGTCTCACGTCTTATATCTGGACTGCAGAGGGGCACCAAGTCACCGTGCAACACCCAAGTAACTGTTGTGGACACCCATGGCACTGACAGTTGGGCAAGCAGGGGCAGCAGGTAAGGTGTCCTTACCAGACATGGAGGCAGGAGGAAGGTCCCACCCCAGCCTCCAGGCAAGGGCTCTCTTCCTCTACTCTTGGGTCAGGATGGTTAGCTGCATTCAAAGGGTGCGTGTTCCCTCGTGTGCCACCAGCTCCAAAGCCGGGCGTCGCTTAGTCACGGAGGTCCTGTGAGCCAGCTGGCCTGGGCTGGAGTCGGCCTTAGATGTAGATGAGCTCTGTCTCAGTGCTTAAATTAAAAGATTTCATGCATCAAGCAAAAGAAGTCAAAGACACTTTAATTTGAGACAATCAAAGCTCAGGGGAGCAGGGCACATTTTATAGGTTTCCCAGATCCTAAGGAAGATGTTTCAGCCAGCTGCAGGCCAGCAGCAGAAATGATGGAAAGTAAGGGGATATCCTGGGAAGCAGGGGGAGTAGAAGGCAGTGTAGATGGGAGCTGTGCAAATTCCCTACAAGGAGCTAAGGTAGTTTGTGATCCTGCAACCCATAAAACCACCATCTCAGGCAGTACATTTCTTGTTATATTTTCAGAGGCATATCCTACTTGGCAATCTTTAGCCTGAGAGCTTGTTCTTGTTGTCCTCTTCCCATTTATTTATTTCTCTTTCGTTCACCTCCGTTGTCAGATTTTTAGCCCCAGCTGGACAGGTTCTGCTGGGGAAATGCCTCCTTAATAGCTGTTTCTACTCAGATCAGCTGGCAGATAGACGTCAAAGAACAGCTAACTCAGGCTTAACTAAACTTTGCTGTCTGGAGCAGTTCAATGTGAAGGCTGCAAGGCATTTTTTATGCCACTCCCTACCAGCTCTCTGGGCTAAGGGGAGAGGCGTTGCAGGTGGTGGGGCAAGAGCTCAATCAGTCAGTCCCCCAACAGGACTCTTTGAGAGTATTTTCCTTCTTCAACTATAAATGCCACTCAGCCTGTAAGAGAGTAGATAAGAGAGTAGAATTTGTTGCTGTGCAGGATGAAGACTCCATTGCCCTTCCCTGACAGTCTCCCAGGACATTTAGCAGTGTCCCAGCCTGAGAAGTGACGGGTACAGAGCAAGTACGGAGCACTGGTGGGGCAAAGGGAGGACTGGCCCTTCTCACCAAAAGGAGCAATTCAGGTAGTGAACCCCTACAAAACACTAATGCTTATTGCCATGGGATATCCCCAGGGCCAAAAGTAAGAATGGATTAAAAAAAAGACCTCAGGGCAAATGTATTCAGGTGTGGTTACTAACTTCTATGTTCTTGATGCAACCTCCAGCTAAGAAAGGCCCTGTCATACAGTTCACCAGACATTGATCAAGTACAACCAAAGGAGAGATCAAACCATGCTTGTCCTACCTCCTAGGCTTTCCCACCGCAGCACCAGGACCTGGGAGCGGTGGCCCATCTGTGACTACACCTGTCTGCAGGAGCTGGGGGTGAGATGTTATGTCCCGGGTGCATCCTCCAACCCCACAGGCAGTGACGGGGAGGTTCGCGAGCCAGAGTTGCAGCCAGCAAGCACAGACAGCTCAGGCACCAAGGGGGACAGCTGAGCATGAGGGGAGAAACTGCGGGAACTGAAGGACAGCCACCTCCTCCCACGCAGGGATGGGGATGAAGGGGAGGCTGGTCTCCAAGACAAGCTCCCGTGCAAGAAGGACTGTTTTGAGAAGGCACCTGAAATTCCCAGTGCGACCAATGAGAGGTGGGTGGATTAGAGGAAAACCCACAACAGTTTAGACTCCCACATCGCTTGCACTCAGGTTTACCAAGATACTTTGTACAAGTGCAGGTACCCACTCAGTGGGATTTGCAAACACTTCTAAAGGGATAGGGCCACACTCCTGTGGGCTCCACAGGTGCAGAGCGTTTGGTGTTATTTTCCACTTGCTTCCGCCTGCGTATTGCTGGCGTACCTCTGGGTACCTTTCCTGGTAAGGGAAAGGATGCAAAATGGGCTCTGTCTTCCCATTTGTGCTGATGTAACTTTTTAGTAAGTATTGTTTATGTTGGATTTCATAACCTGCATAATTCCATGTCAGGTGTCTGCATATCTCATCCTCCGCAGCTGATTTTACTTCCAAAATAGCAGACACCTCTGTACACCTACCAAACAAACAAATAAAAAAAGACCCAAACCCAAGGGATACAGGTACTGCAGGTCTGCCTGAAACTACAGTAAATATGGGACCAAGGGTTTCATTCAGTGGTGCCGCAGCTTGTGGCTTGTCTGTGGTTCGGCAGCGTTTCTGCAGAGACCTATCCAACTGTGAATGCAGTCTGTGCTGTTTCACTGGCAGCTTGAGCACATTAATGCCAGCAGAGACATGCTGCTTTCAGCAAACAAGACAATTTGATATCAAGATGGGTTTATGGAGACCAGACACTGATTTTTTAAAATTCTTTAGAAATTTTAGGAATAACAAATCAAACACAGTGTTTTAGCCCTAAGCTTATTACACAGTTTAACAAGGAAAAACCCATTTTTATTCCTCCCTTGGACTGTTGTTAGAAGGCTGGAGGAAAACCTTAAATAGTCACCCCAGTTTTGCAAATAAACGAGTATCTTTAAATCTTTCTTGACTAAAGTTTGAATCCACCTCCACACACTAATTTGATAAATACAAGCCACACCACAAACCTTTGCTGGCAGAATACGTCAGCTTCTACATGAATAAAACTGTTGCCCTTTTAAAATTATGGAGTCTTTCTCTCTGTGGCCTTCACGCCTTTATGCTATTGACCTTTCCTTTTCCAGTGTGGCTTTTTTGTTATTATTATATGGCTAGATATGAAAATATTTTCAATCTGATAAGCTCATTTGACATTCTCCAGCTCCCTGGAGTGAGACTGTTGTTCTCACTTCTCCAGCCAAATTAATCCTTTGCAGCAGTGACAAGCTACATGGCAGCAGCTGGGTTGCAGACTCATTTGCCTGGAGTTCCTTGATGTCCTCCTCACATGCACACTCTGCACCCAGAGAAACCCACATGAGGGACATTGTTCCTGAACTAGAGCTTGAATGGGTAAGAATGAAGAGGAGCCTCCCCCTCAACAAGGAAGTTGTTGCTAGGAAGGATTTTTATTATTCTTTACATAGTAAAGAATAAATGACATGGTTTAATTTGAATCATCGCATCAGAGAATCATTTAGGTTGGAAAAGACCTTTAAGATCATTGAGTCCAAAACATTGAGTCCAAGGCTCCTACAAGGCTATAGAGGCTCTTAAAGAGTTGAATGCCCACCAAGTTGGAGGCCCTGGAGTCACCAGGACTGTGGCATGCTGGAATTGGGCAGTGGGCTAGGACTTCTTTCTGCCTTGATATATAGGATGAGGGCAAAATCCTTGGCTGCACAGGGGAGCTGGGACTTCAAGCATGACCTGAACATGCAGAACGACCATGGATTTACAGGAGGCAGCAGGGAATACAACAGATTTCATGGCCCAGTTTCTGCCGATGTTGTTCCTCAATAGACTCCTTCCATCACCTTCTTTCTAGGAGGGCAGGCAAAGACCTATCCTTCTCCTCTTCTTTGGCCTATCCTGGGACAAAGCTCTTGCAATAGCTTCAGGATTTCTCACTCATAATGGCCTCGGCCCTGTCCCCTTCTCCCAGAGAGCTACCAGGTGGCCCTTTTTGATGGAAAAGGATGTCATGAACCAAGGTGAAGGTGGTGGGGAGAAGGGAAGGGAGCAAGTAGCTGATGATTGCTCATCAGCAAGATTGCCGATCTCTTTTGGGCACATGTGGAAACCTGCTCTGGTGCAGGCCCACCACACTCTGGAGATGGCCAAAGTGCCAACCAGCTCCTGCATCCCCAGCACCCACCACTAGCAGATGGAGAGCTGAAACTCACTTTGGGATAGAAGAGCGGCAGAAAGGGAGGCTGTATTATTCTCCCATCCACACTGCAGTGCACAATGCCATTTGCCCTTTGATTGATGATTCCACCTTGCTCCCATGAGGCAAAACAGAGCCAGGCCTGGAATAGATCAGCGCTGCTGCTGACATTTCCTGGATGGAAAAAGCAAACTGAGCTGGAAAAGCCTCGTGGTGCCTGTATCTCAAGGCAGCATGAGAACAGGGAATCAAAAGCAAGTTTCCCTGGGGCACAGCTGATGTGCCACCATGTTACAGCACCTGAAGTGAAGAGCTTAGACCAGCTGAGAACCAAGAGGAACTGAATACTTGGCCACTTGCAGCCTGCCTTATGAATTTCATAGGTTTTAAAGTCAGAAGGGACAATTCCTGTCAACTTGACCTTCTGTAATATAGAGGTCTGGGAATTTCCTCCAAGGGGACTTGCTCTAAAGAGTACGTTTTTCTGAAAGATCTTTTTGCAAGACAGCCAGTCTTCATTTGAAAACTTCACACAATAGAGAATCCACAACATCTTTTAGCATTTTCCTCCAGCAACAAATTACTCTTCCTGTCAAGCATGAATAGTTTAAACTGTAGATTTATTTCTTCCTACAAAGTAAGTATATTTCAATAGCTTGACAGCTGGAGTTCATTTGACCTAAAACCCGGATGACTATATTTGGCCAGATGAGTCTTACCTCTCCAGTGACTCCAAAAGCAAGACATTAACTACAAGATGATTCATTGGCTTTGAAATTTAGGTATGGAGAAAAAAAGAAAAAAAAATCTTCTCGTTTGCATGGGCCTGCCACATGAATAACATCCAGAAGCTCTCTCAAGGCAGCTAAATTGAAAACAAACAGAACCACAATGTGCAGCAATTTAAAGGTTCCTGCTGCCAGGGAAAATGCCATCTGCAGTTAACTCCATCTTTACCTCTCCACACATTAATTACACTTCTAGACGGCTTGAAATGCAGCGTATTGGACTGTCAGGTGCACTGCCCTCCTTACACGGTTAGCAAAGAGCTGCCCTGCAGGCTCAGCCTGCCCTTTTCCACGTGGTAATGGATCTCCTCATCAGTGCTTGGTGCTTCTCCAACAGATCCTAGAAAAGCTGAAGCTCTACACAGTGGGGATACAGTTAAGGCAGAAATTTCGACCTGAAACTGGTATTTTGTTGCAGTTTTAATATGGGTAATAACATACAACCATTGAGGCACAAGCCAGGAGGAAGCAGGAGGGAAAGCACCAAAAAAAAAAAAAGCAACCTACAAACAAACCCCAAACCCACACTTTGAATCAAAAGTCATAAGGTCTGAAGTAACAATTTTAATACATTGACGAAGTCGGTGGAAGATACCATGTGGTAAAAGAGTACAGAAAAGATGAACAGTCCTGAAGAGAAACAGGAATTGACCTCTGCAGCTATGTTAATTGATCACAGTAACATACAAGACTTGTACATAGATTTTGAGGGATAAACTTTCAAAACAGAAATGGAATAAAGCAGCATGCTGACCACAGAGCATTCCAAATAAACTTGGCAACTTTCTTGCCAAAAGCCACTTGATTTCTAGTTGGTGAATTGCAGGAAACCACACAGACTTAACCAAGCTGTTCAGTATGGCACTGTATGGGAAGTTATGAGTTATTTTAAGGCAGTACGATTAATACAGGAAAAATACAGCAGGACACAGATCAGCCAAAGAGCAACAATAATTGTATTTACAGAGGATGCAGGCTGGAAGAAAGCTGTTTGCACAATTCTTTGAGCACTGGGTTCAGGTCTGTAATACTTTTCCCTGCATGGCATAGCTGATAAAAAGAAGGACCAAGTGAAATATGCTGGGTGATGCTGGACAGTATGCTGAATGCAGAGTAGGATTGCATTCATGGAAAGAATAGTAAGAGAAGTTAACCGGTACAAAGGACAAGGGACAAATGCTGTCCTCTTGTTCCTTTTGCCTGAAAAATAAAATGCCTGACAGCAGGACAGCCTCACCCAATAGCCTATACCTTGGCCTTTGTACTGAATACAGGCACCCCGTATCCTCCCACCTGCCCCAACAGCCCAGCCCAAAGGGGGAAAGAATAAAACAGAAACGGAGCATGTAGATGTATTGCCTGGAAGGGTTAATTCCATTTTGCTCTTACAGGCTGAAGAGGAAGAGGGCTTGAGGAAGCTATTGCTATGGATGACTTCCTTTGTATGGCAAAGTTTACTGACAGCAGCTTAAAAATACAACCAACACTAGCATTTTACAGTGCGGGTATCAATATTTTATTTTTTAAAAATGCAAAAAAAAAGAATACACCATTTTAGTGACTGGAAATGTGCACAAAGTTACATATTTCAAGGAATTCACACATTAAAGAAACAGGCTTTGAAAAATTTCTCTAACGCAGTAGCATTGGGACCTACAAATTCTTTCACAACCGATACTGTTTGTTTCAAATACTCTGTAATATTATGGCACTGGGAGAGCCAGAGATCTCCTGAGATACCGGCACTGCTAGTACAGGAGGTGCTTGACTTAGTTCCCTAGCTGTGCGTACCAGGGATACCCCAGTAATTTTACAAGGTAAAAAAGGAGATGCTCCAACAACACAATGCCATAATCTAGAGCCATCCCCAGGAAAATCCAACAGTATCTCAAAGCTGTCAGAGAATAGGCAGCTCCCACACAACTTTATATTAACTCATCCCAACCTTGGTATTTAGTAACAGCTTTAAGGAGTATATTAATATATAAATCTATTTTTTTAAAAAAAAAACAAACTATTGTGAAATTTATGTGAACACACACAACTTTAGCAACACCATGTTTCCAGTGGAACTTGGCTATTAGCTGCTTGCAATTTGTATACAAAGCTGATTAATTAGAAAGGCTGTTACAGGGAGCCAAGCTTTTTTTCCAGGTTAGCCCTTGGCTAGAACAAAGATTTCCTATGTGTTATCTTCTAGGAGTTGGCAATATTAAAAATTGTGATTAGAACACCAGGGTGCAGTGGTTTGTAAACATTTTGTCTTAACATTAAATGAAAATCCAGTGCATTCTCACTCTCTGCTCTGACATTATGGATCAGCTGATTGATATGTTGTTCTAGGAATTCATGGGAGATACAAAAAGTCTGGCCAATAAAAATCTTTTAGACAAGTTCATTTCTGGTTCCAGGTTATTGACTGCAACACCAAGCATGAATTTGATCCATAGTAGAATCACAAGCAAATTTTTTTCTGGAATGTAGAAGTTTCCATTACATGTTAGCAAAACAGTTTAAGTTTTGCATGATCCCCACTCTACAAAATGTAGACACAGGTTTGGAGGGAAGCAGTTTGCCAAGCTCACAGGTACGGCCAGCAACACAGCCCGGAAGACCTCCAGATTCCTGAACAACTGGCCCATGCGGGAGGTGTTGGACAGCAATGCCCACTTCTCTCCTGACTCTTACAGTCCTCAAACCCTTTCTACCAGGGAAAGATTACATGATACTCCATTTGGGGAAAGACTCACAGGAAAATGCCTAAAGCAAATGCATCAGGGATATACACACACACAAAAAAAAAAAAGCTAGAATATCTCAAGACAGGAAGAAACCTCTTCCTGTTGTTCTTGAAGCTCTTATTAACTCCTTCTTCCTCATGGCCCACTGCAGTCCTGAGTAATGAATGTCTGCCAGATGTGGATGGCAGCTTCCTTAGACCCTTTCCTTGTGCTTCACGTTAGCCAGCTTGACTGTTTCCTGCTCAGAGGCAGGTGGAGAAGGCTCATCATGACATCCGATCATGAGCTGATAGACCATCACACCTGCTATGGCCCCAAGGAAAGGAGCAACAACTGGAACCCACCACCACTGCTTACCAGTCCTGGAAAACAAAAAGAAAACGCACAAGGTAAGAACTGCAGCCTACGCATTAGGGTATTCACGTTTGGATCCGGAACAGTGCAAGATCTGGTCATCTCCAAACATCACCATTGACTTGCAAAAGACAACAGTATCCACATGCCTGCAGCAATTTCTTAGGCAGATCTTGCCCCCAATGCAAGTTCACATGACAAGCAATTCAGAACAGCTACTTCCAGGACTTCCAAGACTTCCTCTCCACCAAGAAAGGAGAGAAGCAGTTGTAATGCCTGAACTAGGCACTTTCACTTTACTCCCACTGCTTACAGGAAAGCATCCCTTAACACCACAGTCTGTACTGCTCATGGCTCTCTTAATTTTCCCCAGCAACAGCACAATCCAACTATAGCAAATGCTCTACATTTTCTACCACTAGAAAAATATTATAATAGGCTTATGCTCAAGGTGCATCTGAACTTCTTATGCGTGCTCTTGTATTTCCTCCCTGATAGCAAAGTTAGGTCATTTGCTCTCACTGCTGGAAACTGCCAAGCTTCTACAATTTCTTAAGAAATTGGAGCAGAGCAAACAGTGTCCTTTAAAATTTTTTATAAAAACCAAATATACCTCATGGATGCAAGGCTCTTTATGATGCCAGAGCTACCACCTACTTGGACTTATATTTTTATCCCTTGATGCAAAAGGTTTTCATTTGGAAGCACTTACCAGAACACTTCAGTGCCCCAGCCAGCAATGGCTGTGAAGAGACGAGGCCCAAAGTCCCTGGCAGGGTTGACAGCATAGCCAGAGTTGAAGCCCATGGAGGTTCCAATAACAAGGACAACGAATCCAACTGTGAAAGCCTCCAGCCCCGTGGGGACAGGGTTGTTGTAAGGATCAACAATAGCCAAGACACAAACAATCAGGGAGGCTGTGCCAATGAACTGGGGAGGGAGGGGGAAGAAGAATAATTTAATCCAGATTAGTCTTTTAACAAAATTATTTAACTTCTCTGAAGTCCCATGCATTTAGGACTCATTCTCTAAACTGAAACAGCTACACTGAATCATCCCATGGCATTATCAGACCACAGTAGACTGAGCACCCACAGGAATGGAAGAGTGGAATGTTCTCCTCCTGGAAGCCCACAAGCTCAATCAAGCCCACACCTTTTTACCTACCCACAGAAGAGCTATGAACTGTTTGTGCAGCTGAAGACATCTTCCCGAACATGCTTCCAACCTGCCACAGCTGGCTGGCTGCTGTCCTTTTATGGTTGATGGTAACTTTAAGGAGCAGACAGTCATCTCCTACACCAACCACCACCCCACACCCAGTTGACCTCTGGGTTGTGCAACAGCCGCAGTGTAGAGTGGGAGAGAGGAAGAGCCATCCTTCCTCACACTATTGCTCTTCAGGGGCTGAGACCAATTGGTATCCTTTACACTGGTGTCCTGGCCAGTCTTGTGTGACTGGTTAGTCCCCTTAACACAAGCCTCTTGCTGTAAGCGTGCTTTCTGGCTCTGCTCTTCCCACAGGCTAGTGAGATACCTGTGTCAGCTCTAAAAACCTTTCTGGATATCTTCTCTTTAAATTGCAATTCATTCTCTAATGAAAGAAGAGGCCCAGAACCACCCCAGAAGATCCCTCTTCAAATGCACCTTCATCTTCCCAGCACCCTCTTACCTGGTCAAAGAATCCATTCACAATGTTCAGATGCTGAGACGGGTAGGTGGCAAAGATACCAGCAGTGCCATTCTGTCCTGTTACATACAGCTGGTTGCTGCCAAAAGCCCAGATGGCATCTGGTGGAGGGGGTAGACACAACACGGGGAGAAGAAAAAAGAGATGTAGAGAGGTCAGTCTTTTCCAATATGCATCAGAGAGAGGACCCTGCTTGGAAGATTACTAAAATGTTCGCTCCACAGAGCCATGAATATTGAGACAGAATTCCCTGAGCACCCCATTGCTATGTGTTGCAAAACCGCTTGCTGTAGAGCATTCATTTAGAAAACTTAGGGTGTGACCCACTACAGCATTTTATCAGTCAGGCTCAGATGCAGATGGCCTTAGCCTCTGTTCCTAATATTTCTTGTTTGTCAGGCACCAGGGAAGAGTTAGATCCAAAGAGTAAACACTAAGCTGAATCCAAATCTCTGAAAAGTACCCAAATGCCTGTGGTATGTCTTTACGTCAAGACATGAGACATTGCTATGGATCTGATCTGGAGCAAACAGGGTTTGGGCTGATCTTGCATTTTCCTCTAAGCAAGTACACAGTTTCACATCTCACAGTTGTCTTGTAGAGCAGTCAGCCCTTGCCTACAACTATGTAGAAGCTGGTTAACTAACCTAGGTGGGCTGTCTAGATTCCCTCCATGGTTAGCGGAGAGAAAAACAGACACTTTCTGAAGGTAGCTCTTCCATGGTTTAGGCAGCTAAAAGTGATTAACTCTTCTGAAGAGGAGATTTCATCCCACCAACTAGAAAGGTAACTGGTGTTGTAAACATCAGGACTCCAGTTCAGAGATGAAGGGAGGTCCCCCTGCTTTCTGAAATGAAAAGCAGTCGGTGCTAGTACCGGGGTGGCACTTCCACCCTCCCTTCAGGTGGAAGCTATAATGACCCAGATGTTCTGCTCAGCTACAGGAAACACTGCTCTTATTGCCAGAAACAGACATGAGGAGGCAAACCGAGTCAAAATGCTACCCTTGATATTTAAGGAAGAACAATTTCCAGCACAAAGAGTCAATTCTTGCCCACTGACTATTGCCCTATGATGAGGAACACCACTCAGGAGGAATAGATGCATGAGGAACTGGATTTCTAGGATCCTTTCCAACGTATAGAATCACTGTGACAAGGGCAGCAAAAACTGCTAGAAGTCCCATTGTCTGGAAGCTAACATGAGACAATGCAGAAGACATCCATGGTGAAGTCCTTATTTCTTTTAAACCAAGATGGATGAAACAGCTCTGGAACAATGCACAGATACGAAATCTCCATTACTACTAGCATCTCATCAGCATTTCTGAAAGATCTGTTTTAATCCAGTTAGCACCTGCAAGAGTGGCAATGCAGTGGTCCATGTTACAGTGATCATTACTCAAAGATAAAGACTCACACATTGACAATGCTGGTCAGAATTCAGATTGATTTGAGCCCATCATCATCATGAGAACAGGAAGGTTCTCCCAGAAACACAGGAAGGAGGTTTCTCACATCTCTACTCTGCAAGACAATGCTTCTCTCTGATTTGGGAACCAGCCTACCTGCAGTGAGTCACGGAGAGCATCCACCTCAACCCAACCCAACAAACACAAAGCTTCTGCTCTTACCGTAGTACAGCCCAAAGACTATGCCAGCTCCCAGGAAAGCCCCCAGAGTTTGAGCCAGGGCATAAATTGGTAGCTTGATCCAGGGCTCCCGAGCCAAGAAGCACATGGCAAAAGTGACGGCTGGGTTCAGATGTCCACCTGCAGAGAAGTTGGAGGTTACTGTACTTTCATGGGCAGAATTTGGGTCCCAGAGATCAGTCAAGTGACACTGGTTTCAATAGCAGTGCCTCATAGGAAAAGCACAGCTATCTAGGCCTACACAATTGTCACAAGTGAAATCCAGTCCACATGGAGCCACAACGTACCTGATACCTGTCCTGAGATCAAAATGCCGAGCATCACAGCGAAGCCAAAGGCCAGGTTAACAGTCAGGAAACCTCCATGAGTCCCTCTGCTGAGCACGATCTGCGCAACGGAGCCACAGCCAAACAGCTAGGAGGAGAAGAGATTGAAATTACCCTTTCTGTTTCACATCAGGGCCCGTTGCAGACCAGTGCCTGAAACTTCTCAACTTACACTTGCATGCACCATCACAGCCCACCCATGACTCAAAGCCTTCAAAGCTTCAACCTTTGTTCAAAGTATCTAGGTGTTATCTCCAAGGACAGCAGGGAAAGAGTAAGGACACAGAACACGCCTGTCTCCTGGCAGGGGGGAACAAAAACAGGGCCAAAATCAAAAGCAAAAGTTCATATCTCCATGAGACTTCTTTGTCCAACCACCTAATTTTCAGCTGGTAGGTGAGAATAATCAGCCAGACAGCACCCTGGACCAAGGTATTTACAGTGCAACCATTCAGATGAGGGATCTGAGTATCTTGTTAAAAAGGCTAATTGTTTGACACAGTAGCACGCAAATTGTCAGGGAACAATTTTGCTAATGCCTGGAAATACAGACATGACTGAAGAAGGTAAAATACAGACTGACATTCATGGAGTCCACTTTCAGCTGGCATTGGCTGACAGTGAGGGATTGGGCCTGCCTTCTTGAGCTGAGGTACCTGCAGTTGTCCCAGCCCCAGGGTATGCTCTCTGCTGCAGACATTCCGAGCACAACCTACACCATCCCAAAACAGACATATCCTTCCTATGGCAAAACCATGTAAGAGAAGATCAGGGAAACACAGATGGCCTGTCTCTGCAGCACCAACATCACACGGCCACCATCAAGAAAAGTCCATATTCCACAGACAGCCTGCCACCAGCATAGCCAGAGGCTTGACCTTCTGTCCATGATCAGGAGTGCACCAAGCACTTTGGAGGACAGAAGTTGTTTCTGCCGAGTGATAGTGTTTCCTAGTAGCTAAGGGAGGCATGTGCTCTTGCTCAAAGACATTTGCTCCAAACGAGTGATCCTTCTCTTCCCAACCATATCAAAAAGCCATCCTATGCACCCTTAACAACCCAGACTAGTTTCCCCTGGCCATTCAGTTCATCACTCATCCAGCTGGAGGCTTTCTGCCTGACCAAGTCTCTCCACTACCCACTGCATAATTTAAGGAGACCTAATTCTGATCATCTGTATGCTTTTATCTTCCACTGACTCCACCTGAACTGATTCTTGGTGTATGCCAGGGATTATCACATCAAGAGCACTGAGATCATCCTTAAACTAGGACAGGCATTACATCTTGCTCCTGAGATCCTCAAACCTAGGGATCAAGGCTTGCCTTATTTCTACTGACCACATACCCATATCTACGTATTCATCAAGACTTTCTGCTTCCGTGAAGTCCATCATCCCAGAATTATTCAATTGCCACAGAGGCATTATCTGCTTGTAGGGGATAAGACACCAAGTAGGCAGCAGGGTTGCCTGTCTTCACCTCTCCTGCCAATACTGGACCTGCCCACTGAGCAACGCACAATCCAGATCAAGGGCAAAGCCAAAACACACCTAACTCATCCCCTCCAATCCCCTTGACAACTGATGAATTACTAATAAAGCAAACACGGCACTCAGCCTCCTGGGAAAGGAGCAGCCAAGTAGGCTTCAGGCTGACTCATGAGGTGGACACTCTGTACACAGGTGCCTCTTGGCAAGTAGCCAGGTCTCCAACACAGGACATTGTGTAGAATGAACAAAGGACCCTATAGAACTTGTTAATCAATGAGAGACATCCAGCACTGCTCTCTACTGGGTGCAGTCAGAACAGTCCTTTCAATGTCCTAACCCTGAGCTGCTCAGCTGGGAAAGCATGGCAGAGAAGACACCCAGGCAAAGGCAGAAAAGATGAGTCTTGTTTATTGTGCAGCAAACAGAGCCATCATTCCCAGCTATGCCCAAACCACTGAGGGAAGTGTAACTCCAGTTGAGCAAATAAATACTGACTAATCACCAGAGTGACAACGGTTCCTTCCCTTGCCACAGAAGAGCCCTAGCATGCTTTAGACAGAGGTTTGGAGAGAGTATTTGGCTGTAATGTTCACGCCTCTAATGCTATACATCACAGCAGTCTGACTGGGATGGGCGGTGAAGGGTGGGCAGGCTGAGCCCACAAAAAAGCTGCAATGGGCATCTGAGTTTGGCAGGGTTGGCCCCAGGTTCTTCCGACAGATTAAGGTATTTGTGTTATTCACTCTGAAAGAACTGGCAGTTCTGCAAGTGGATGCTGGTTGGCTTGTTAGCCACATACCTTTTGGTTGCAGAAACCACAGAGTAAGGTTTCCCCCCTCCTACCCCCTGTTCACCCACAAAGGTCTTCCCTTAACCTGGAGGAAGGCCAGATCTGCCATTTCTCAATAGTTTGTTCCCCATCCTCCTCTCCCCCATCCTACACCCAGCAATAGCTCTCCAGCTTTTCCTCAGAAAAGAGTCTATGGGCCGTGCAAAAACACCCTGGAGCCACTCCGTGGGAGCATTACAATTATTTATCAGATGAGCCTGGAGCACTATTTGGCTTAATTCAACATAACAGTAGAAAACTTGACCCTCAGCAGATAAGAACAGTAAGGTGATATTTAGGGACAGGTTTGAACTTTGATATGTGTGTGCGCAATTCCATCCTGTGCCTGTGGAGTCCACTAAGCATGAACATACATTGTCATGCATGACATCCATCCATGGCATTTGACTTTCAGGAATCAGTTGAAATCATGGTCAGCCATGCTTTTGTGGCAAGTGGCTTGACATTACACAGTTTTGTTGTGGTAACAGCTGTTAACATTTTTAATCATACCATTTCCACTTCTGTTTGCTAGTTTTCCTTCCAATTCGTTCTCCCAGGCCATATGAAACAGGAGACCCTCAGCATCCATTTTTTAAGTCTTCCTTTTCCAGTGCTCTCAGTGAAGTGTTTAGGAGCAGCTACCTTGAGTTGAAAGGCAAGGAAGGTAAAATAAAAGCAATTCACCATTTATGCCAGTGGCTTTTAAGTCCACGCAATAGATGTAAAATCTTAGTTGGTATTACAGCACTATGGTGGGAGACAGTGGTGCACACCCAAGGCAGAGGTAATTGCTTATGATTTTAATAACCTGCCTCCAACATTTCTTTTAATAAAAGCCCAAACATCACTGGAAGAACATCCCAGCCAACAGAAAGCCAGGTTAGCACCTCACACGGCAGCATGTGCAGCAGTCAACTGTTACATCCCCATGATCCACCAGCCAAGTTCAAAAGCAGTTTTAAAGTGCTAATAAAATGACGGCAACAAAGCATTACCCTAATGTATTAAAGCTAGTCTCATAGGAATTGAGGTCAATGCACCCATTAACTAGGTTATGCTCCTTAATTTCATCTTACAGGCTTTAGCAGATCTAATGGTTTTCCCTGCCAACAGGGAGGCTTCTCACTCCTCTTCCTTCACAAGCTGATCCAACTCCTTGCACTATGAACAATAGCAAAATCCATGTTCTGCAGAACCTGTCAGTTGAACTGGTTCAAGAGTGGAGGGGCTGACAAACTCCAAAGCCTGTACAAGGGAGGGGACAGCCAGAAGCAGTAGCAAAACCAGGAAAAGGTAGCAGGTTGCTGGGTGAAACTTCACACTCAGGGAAACCTTAAACTCCCTGTGTCGAGGGTATGTTTGGAGACTGGTTATTTGGCTTTGTCACACAAGGTAAAAACACCCTGTCTCAATGCCTGGAGACAAGAAAGCTCTGGAGCTAGTCAGGGCTGGTAGGAAAGGACCTCGGAGGACAAAAAAGTTGAAAAAGCTAATGAAGAAGGGAGGCCACTGAGTTTACAGGCAGACATTGTGAAAAGTAGCTCTGTATGTGAACTTGGGAGAAAGTTAGGGCTCAGCACTCCCCTACACAACAGCCAGGTTTCCTCCCTTGCTTGCCTCCTTTTTTCTTTGGCAATGCTTTTTCACACCTTCAGGTGCAACACAAAAGTCCTGGATGCATTTGCTTTTGGACTTCAGACAGACAGGAGGGGTGTTATTACCAGAGTTAAAACTCTCCTCTTCAGCCAGCAAATAAACCAGGGATTAGGCAAGGAGCCTGCTGTAAATCTACCCTAATTACCTCAGTGGATGGGAAAGGCTGCTCAGCCCTCACTGCCCTCTGGGTAGTGGGGAAGATGCCAAAAGGGCAGTCAAACCATGGGTCTGCTAAGAAGGAAGAGAGCCCGAGATATTGACGGAAGATTTTAAGCCTTAGACACACAAAGGAACACCTCTGTTCATATCAGAGTGGAACTTAGCACTGCCTACAGTCCTTTCAAAGGGGGAGGCTGGGAGGCAGGAGGCAGAGGACTATTACTTTACAGCCAGTTCAAAACAACCTCCCAACTCCTTCTCTGCAGCTCAATGCAAGAAGGGGTTAAAGGCACTCTAAGTCTCCCCCATGGCCTCTTGCTCCGCGCCC
>NW_010564143.1:27767-31949 GCF_000687285.1 Phaethon lepturus
CTGGGTAGATCTCAAGACATATCCATCCCCATTGCTGTTTCTGCTCAAGCAGCATGCAGACATCTTCCTCAACTCCATGGCCTGTGCAGCCAGGACATCCTCCACCAGGCACGAAGGCAGCACAAGGAGCACTGTCATTTTTGCCTTTCCCCAAAGCATCTCTTGAACAATCCGACTGGTCATCATTTACAATTTGCAAAGCAAGGAGAAACATCAGACCCCACAGTTGGGCTTCTTGTCCAGCATAGCTGGAGCCAGCCTGGTCAGAAGCAGTCCTGTGGGGAAGGGCAGCAGCAGATGGTCTGTCATGTTACGGCTCTTTTTGCACCTCGTGCTGTCCCAGAGCCAGGTAGGGCTGCAGGACTCGAGAGATAAGAGGGTCTAAGGAAAGTTGTGTCGCACATACATCATGTGCTACAACAACGCCGCACAAAGCTGGAGAGATGAGCAGCGCTCGGCACAAGAAACCTGAGCAACTGTCAGCAGAGGAGTTGGGCATTAGAGAGGAAATTCACTGCTTTAGCTTGTTCACACACACAGAAGCAAAAACACTTATTCTGATATCTCTGGTACCCCTCAGATCAGGAGGCTTTAGCTCTTCGTAATGCCTGTACTTCTGGTGGGGTTTTGGTCAGAGGGCTGGGCACTGCTGGAGCAAAGCTGCTTTCCCACTGAGGGCAAGACTTGGTGCCTGGACTGTCCTGTTTGTAGGAAGGAGAAACCTTCCTGCTCCTGCACAGGGACAGGAAGGATGGGCAGTTTTGGACAGTTAACAGCTTCGAGCTCTTCTGGTGGAAGAGGTGAGGGAGAGCAGCGGCACTGCCATTTCCCATGCCTCCACACCCAGCAGCACAGACCCTTTGCAGGGAAGGATCAGCAGTGTTCAGCACACTCACAGCAAAGATTTCCAGCCCCCTTTTTTTTTTTTTAAGAAAAAACTTGAAATCTTAAAAAATTGAAAAAAAAAAATTCACGTTCTCCAAATGCGACAAGCTGGGTTGAAGGAAATCAGGACAAATGAAAGAGCGACTATGGGAAACGTCATGCGGCCCCAGATGGCTGTGGGGTGAGCGGCGACTTGAAGCTTTGCACTGCCAACAGTTCAATGGGGCTCCCTTCACCTTGATCATCCCAACCACTTTGCTGCTTTGGTTTCTGTGGTCTGCAGAACACTCACACTCCAAAAAGCTCCCACCTGGCCACAAAGTCAAGGCAGCCCTGATTGAAAAGCAATTAGGAATTGTTCTGTTCTTTCTTTGTGCCTCTACAGCAGTGAATCATGGTTAGTCGGACTTGGAAATCAATTATAAACAGCAAGTTCCTTCTCCTGCAAATGTAAAAACCAAACAGAGCCAGCTTTGATATTTACAGCCAGCAGAGCAAGGCAAACAGATCGAGCCTTTAAGGGAGGCACGGAGGCCTGCCACTGGAAATCTGGCTTTAGTGAGTTGCTACAGTAATAACACAAACAGCAAGTGACTTGGAAAATGCCTTCAGCATTTGCATTGCTTAACTCTTGCCAGCAAGCGGTGCTTCCAACATGGGTATGAAGTTCAAACCTAAAGTACCACTCAAAAAGTGCCTTTTGAAGAGGAAAAAAAACAGTCAAGTTAATTATCAGAGGAAAGGTAGAATCAGCATTACTGTTCTTGTAACAGTAAGAACACTACCCGCAGACTTTAGTCTGCACCACGTTGTGCAAGGTGCTGTACAAAGAAGCAGCAGCTCGCAACTGAAGAGCACCTCACCTTTGCGCTATTCAGGGCTTGGCTGCCTAAGTTGGATTATTTTTCTTATCTTATCTTTAAAGAGAGGCACTATTTTGTTTTAACACTCTGCTACCTTTACAACCTCCTTAAAAATCAGAAAAATAAAATCAAGCACTGGGTTAATTCTCACAGGCAAAGAGAATTTGCAGGGGGCTGAAGTTGCTTTGCTTTGCACGAGTTTGAGCGCTCTGTGGTCTTTATGCAAGTGGAAGGGAGGAGGGAAGAAGCTGAAACCATGCCCATATCCACAGTGGGACGAGTTCTACAGTGAAATATAAAGTAAGCTGCAAACTTTAAACAATCTCCTTCCTTTCAGCTCAGTAAGATTAATTTCATTGTCAACAATATTAAACCCTAAGTCCATCCCTAATATTGTCCTGTTCTAGGCATCTGTGTTCAGTCAGTTCCATCTGTGAAGACAATTTCATGCATCCCATGTCTCTCCTCATTGTTCACTTCCTTCTTCTCTGAATAAGAGATATTTATCGGGCTCAAATGCAGCTAAATGCATGCACACTCAGCATAGCCTGCTGGCAGGGTAGGCAGCCGGGACTTTTGCAAGGTACAAAATGAGAAACTCCCTCCTGGGACTATCCAATTCAAACTACTACCCATGCCACCTGAAACAGCAAGAAAGTCATCTTCAAGGCCCTTTCTGGTTTAGGCAGGTGATAAATACAAAGATGTAAAAGAATCCGTGTGGTAGGGAGCAAAAAAAAGATTTTTTTTTTTTCTTTTGTAAAATAAATACAATCTGTAAGCGTCACTTCATTAACAGAAGAATAGACTGGGACAGCTCCAAGGCAGAAAGGGATTGATGCCCAGCAGAGCCATACTGCAGGCTTGTTGCCCTGGAACCCATTTCCCTTTCTGTATACCCTGTTTTGCCTGCTGATAACCCAGGAGCATTCACCATGTTTGGGATTTTCCCATTTCTCTCACCAGTCCACCTGTCTTCTCCCACATGGTCACAGTACCCACAGCCTTCCACCCACTGCAGAGTTGCTGCAGGACATCCCAGCTCACTTTTACAAGACCTAGAAGATGGAGTTGAATGTGTCACAAAAACCAGCATTTTCTTGCCTCAAGACACCAGCTCAGGAATTCCTGAAGAACATGAGGGATCTGTTTGTACGCTTACACAGAGGCTTCAAAACACAGCAGGTGTGGTGGTCCCAAGGACAAGGCATGTGTTGCCCACTTTTGCCAGTGCATCATCCAGCCTTGCTGATGGGTGCCCATTACCACCCTCATTCTGAGGCTGGTTATGATTTTGGACCAAACCTTTCCTCGGGCTCTGAGCGCATCACCACTCTTCTCTGCCCCACAGAGGCAAGGCTGTAGGGAAGAGTAATCTCTGTCACACCAGCTAATACAGTTGGAAGAAGGAACAGCATTTTTTGGATCACAAGCCCTTCTGAAAGCTCAGATCCACATGGCTAAAGGCTTACCTTGGTTATCCCGCAACGTTAACTTAGCTAGCAGGAGACATTATTCCTCCTTAAAAATCTTACCTTGCTTCAATCCTGAGACTAACTCCAGCAACATTGGTGATTCATAGATAGCAACTTTCTACCTGTTAATCACTTTCCTATCAGTTTCTACCCACCTTAATCCCAAACAGTCCTTCCTTGAAAAATCAACAAGACTTGTTTGCAAATCTCCAAAGCTGGAGAGCGGTAGCATTTTGGGGGGGCTCAGCTGAACCCCCAATCCTCTCACTCAAGACCCTGTGGCCTCCCCTTCCTCATCAAAAAAAGAACTTATTTATTAAAGCATAAGATAGCGTGTTGCTCCTTTTGTGTTGCCTGCAGGAGCACGTGCAGCTTCATCAAGCCTTCCTCTGCTTTCAGCTCCTCCAACTATTAGATTTCTCCCCAAATAGTCCTGCCATCAGCTGCAAAGAGGTGTAAGCCCACAGTCTCTCTGCTGAAACCTATAGGATTGCTCTGGCTTTACACCACTTCAGAGGAACTTCCACCTACAGGTATTCACCGAGTGAACACCAACTCATTTCTGCTGCAATATCAATGCAACAGACTCGTGGCCTCTTGGGCAGTCCTGCGTTTTCAGATGCAGATGCCCAAGGCCAGATACCACTATCCCAGTTTTGCTACACTGGTATTTGCTCCCCACTCCTCATGCGCAACTGTCCTCGCTCTTCGCATCTGCCTTTGACTTCAAAGCAAGCCAGGGCCACTCAAAAAGTCATCAGACCAAGTCACTTACAGAGGCATTCAACCCGCTTTATTCGTTCTATCCTACCCCTTTGGAAACCAAGCACTAAAACAGGCAGAAGAGTTTTGTTGCCATTGACCCCTTAAAAACACATCAACTGACAGCTCGGTGCTGTGGCACACACGGCGCGCGCCAGCTCCCGATCGGCTGCGGGCACCGCGCGCGCCGGGGGGGG
>NW_010564143.1:31980-43121 GCF_000687285.1 Phaethon lepturus
CGCTGATAAAGCCCTGGGGAGCCTGCAGCTGAAAGCAAAAAAACACCGCAACGGTTTAAGTTCTGGCTACTTCTTCTCCATAGGATGCACAAGGAAAACAAAGTGAGGTGAGGGAAGAGCTTTCACTTCCCCGGGTGATAACACTTGAAGTATTTCAGTGCCAAGAAAATATTCCAGGGCAGACAGAAAGGAAGTTTTACATGATCTTTAGCAAAACACTTGCTGCTTCCACAGAGACTTTTTCACTCCCTGCACTTCGCAGGCGCACGAAAGCCCCCCGCACACGCCCGCCGAGCTCTGCAGAGCCCACCCTTCTCCAGCAGCCCTGAAGCTGATCCTATGGCTACTTGAATGAATTTCTTTTCCTGTGGGTAAGGACTTCTTTGGTCCCCGCGGGGCAGGTTGCACTGGAGCTGGGCTGGTGCCCGGTGCAAACTCTGGCAGCAGCACAGCCCCCTGACTGGCACCATGTCCCCCCGCACGACCCCCCAGGGGTCAGAGAGCATCCCCCCAGCACAGCACAGACTCACCACCAGGATCAGCGTCCCCAGGCACTCAGCCAGCGCTTGCCGGACTAACTTGTTTCTGATCCTCAGGTGCTCCTCAATGGTAGCAAGAACGTCCTTTTGCCTCCCCATGGCAGCAGAGGTGCCCTTCAAGCAGCAGCAGGGAAAAAGCAGCAGCTGACAAAGCCTCAGCAAGGTTTCTTCCCCAGCAGAGCTGCCTTTGCTTATAAATAAGTTCTTCGATGCCTGACACACCTCCTGGGTAACCACACCCCTTCCACCCGCTCTTCAAACCCAACTTATTTTTTTTTCCCTTCTTTTCAGCTTGAGACAGGGTGGGAGGTTTTCTTCATTTTCTTTATGTCTTGCACAGGTGAGCAGAGGATTCAGGAGTTTGAGAAGAAGGAATTAAATGGAACAAGGATGTCCTGCTCAAACCCCTGTTATTTTCATCACTCACCACCTAAAACATGGGGCCGTATCTACCCCTCACCAGCTTCTAAAAGCTAAATGCATGGACTGAGTAGTGTCTTAACCCATTTGTGCAATCACAGTACCCTGCTTTCAGCTTCTTTTCCCTCCCAAATTCCTGCAGGATGGCAAAGTGATGAGTACTCCTGAGCTAATCCAGAGGCTGACAGTGCTTTTGCAGCAAAACTGTGGGGCAGGAGGGTTTGATCCCCCACACCTGTACTGCAGGCTGAGGCCAAGGCACCTCCTGACTCCAGCAATTACCCAGCTGAAGCTGGTATCACAAAGCAAGATCAGACATCTCTCCATGAAAATCTGCATTTGGGTCCAAACCCTCGTGTATCATTACAGTTTCTCCCCACTCCCAGGGCTTTGGGAGAGCATTTCCAGTCCAGTCCCCATGAAAGCTGTGAAGAAAAGTTGGGAGAGATCCCAAGTGCAGAGCCAATCCTTCACCATAGGACCTTGACGAGGAGACCACCGACTCACTGAGCCATACAGGAGCCAACCCTTGCTGCCTTTTCATCCTCAGTAACATCCTGTATCACCCTGGGACAGTTCCATGCGATGGTCTGAATGAAAGCTGTCCCAGTCTGTACCAACTGGGGTGAGGGCTGCTAACAGGACGCGTGCCACTTGTGGCATCTGGTTTCTGTTAAGCAAGTAGTAAAAATTCCCCGGGATCTTTGTGGGGATCTCACTGGGGCTTGATGCAGAGCAGCAGGGCTGAATTTGCAGGACTGAAAGGGACCCCTTTCCTTAATTGTTCCCCCGCCTCCACTGTAAAGCCACAGATGCCCAGCTTTTCTACTTCCCCTTGTTTAACCATCGACTTTCCTGTTGGAAAAGCAGAGCTTTTCAGTGCAATGGTAAATGGGCCTTTATTTCATACAGAAGCTGCAGCCAGCCCAAGGAGTAGAGTCAGGAATGTGGTTAAGAAGCAATAACATGTGAGGAATCAAATGCAGGGAAACAGTCGGGTCCAAACATAATTACAGGGACAGGAAACTTTCCTCATTACTTTGCGCTCAGGCCCAGCTGGTATCACCAGCATCAATGGGGTCCTCTGAACTACAGTGAGTGCTCTGTCAGCCCCAAGCACGCTCGCTGAGGCTGCGGTTTGCAAACCAGTGTTTAGGGTACCCATTTTTTACCTTCTCTCCCCTCACCCTCTTGCTGTGCATCACCCGAGCCATGGAGGATCCACAGCCACTCCTCTGCCTCACTTCCTCCTGCACTCCCTTCTCCTTTATATTCTGCTCCATCCTTTTCAACCTGACTCAGTATCAAAGCCGTCACAGCCACAAATGGAGCGGTGTGTTGGGGTTTTTTCCCTTTTGGCAGATCCTAAGCTACAGCCTGTGGGCTGCTTTGCCATTTGTTGAACCACCAGCATGCAAATGCTGTGTTCTGTGGTGTAGGTTTATTGAGATTTATTTAGGCTGGGTCCTGGATCCCGTTCCTTCCCTGGTGGTGGGGACAGGGCCATAAGACCAAAGAGAGACAGGTAAGGAGCAAGAGGCATGGGGTGATGTTCTCCAGGTAAGCAGGTACATTTCTTCTGTCTGCAGCATCTGAGCCCCTCTGGCTATGAGCTGAGGATACAGACATTTCCTTACAACTGGTGAAGGGAGGGGAGGTGTCTCGGCTCCCAGATTGATGGTAGAAGATGGTAGTAAGACCAGCATCAAAGCTGGTGCTTGGAAAAGTCTAGACAGATGCAAGCCCAAGGAGCCAGGGTGGGGTGGGAGCTCTGACACCAGCTCTGCAGCTGAGTCACTGCTTGACCCTGAGCAAATCCTTCACCTTTCCGCACCTCAGCTTCTCCCATCAGTAAAATGGAGAGAGTGACATTGGATTCCCTTCTCAGGTCATTGTGAGGGTGAATCACTGAAGCCCAAGATCCAATGACTTAAAATGAGCAATAGAGACTTATGCAACTGTTTTCCCAACAGACAGCCATGTTATTACCTAGGAAGGAGCTTGGGGAAGGGACAGTGATGCAACACTCAAAGAAGCAGAAGACCTTTTCAGAAGCAATAACTAATCAAAGCGTGGGTAAGGGCTGAAAGTCCCCAGTGTTGGAGCTTCTCTGTGCCAACACAGGAACTGCCCTGACACACCATTCAGGTGGACTGCAGGAACACATGATCTGAACACAAACCAATTAAAGATGTACATCAGGAGAAACAGGTTTCCAAACAAGCCCATCTCCTGCAGTAACTGATGCACAGGGTACTGGTACAATCCTGGTGGTTAGAAGCAGTCCATGGGCCAGTAGAAGTTAAACATGGAAGGATGTAGCAGTAAGACTAACAAGGTAGGCCCTCAGAGCTGCTGGGCTTTCCTAGTGTTGGGTGGACACAGTGAGATGTCCATGCCTTTAGTGTTGCCTTGCATGGACATTCAAAATGGTCTTTCACAGCACAAAGGCTCAAAGAAAGGAAATTTCAAAAACTCTGTCACAAAAACTCATGCCTGACCTCCTGGTGGTAGTGTCAAAGCAATTGAAGACCAAGCAAGGGACTTCTGTTGTCAATCTCTACAGCGTCAAAAAATCCAGGCGCTGGCAGAGGGGGGGTGGGAGTAGTGGTCATGTAACATTTTAATTTATGGAAACTGCTGGTTGCCCAGAGAAAATTCAGAGAGAAAAGGAAGCTCAGCTCAGCAAGGAAATCAGAGACAACATTGTTCTGTCATGCTCCTTCCATAAATCTGAATCTTTTCTTCCAATATCTTCTGGGACCAACAAACATGGCATACCTAGGAATAAACCAAGACTTGAACCCATGCCCTCTGACCTTGGTCCAACAGAGCTCTTGTCAGTAATGTTTGTCACTTTCTTATTCCTTTCCTTTCTCCCCTGCAGAACCGTGTAACATGCCACAAGAAACTCACTGTGCTCCGGCTGTTATTTCTAGACAAGGTCCAAAACTAACACCCAGGTTCCAAGTTTGCTGTTTGCATTTCAGCCTTGCCACTTGGCTCCCTCTCTTGTCGCTCCATGCCGGGGGAAAGACACAGGTGAAATTTTAAAGAAGAACCGATCCTTGGCTGCTCCCCTTCATCTGTTTTCCTACTGGCTCTAGTGACACAAAATAAAGTCAGGCTCATAAACTCCTTAGTTTCTGCAGGGTGCTGAATCAGCCTCAAGCAACGTAACTTTTCCTATTAAAAATGAAGTTTAATAAAATAACCAGATGTTTTCTTAAGCAGCTGAATGGATAAACCTGGACTGATGGGTTCCACAACTTGTCCAAGCCAAATTGATTCACCCATCCCAGGATGGGTGGTGCAATCCAACAAGGAGAAAGGCATGAATCACACAAATCTGCAATGAATCATTCATTGCACTGATGGCTGGGTCACCTGGTGCAAAAGCCGTTATGCCAAGAGAGGTCACTGGGTCAAAGCATGACAGGATTCACCCTTGTGAAATCTCCCTTTGGAAGATACCTCTGACCACCTCATTCCCATGATCTTCTTGACAGAGCAATATGGTCACATGTTCAAAAGATTTCATTAAAAATAAAAATTATAGCTTGCCTAGCAAGTCAGGGTAGGAAGTGAGTGGGTAGGAAGTTCATAAGCTTTCTAAACCATTCTAGCTGGAGGGTTAAGTGCAATGATTTCAAAATCCTGCCTTGAACCTCCAGATTTGCAGAGCCAGGTGTTCATTTCATGTCTGGGTCTGCTTAGCCCTCCATCTTGAGTTAGAAAAATGGAGAAATTCCTCCAGGGAACAGTGGTAGTCTACACAGCTGAGGGTTGTTGTTGGCATTTGTGTTTGGGGAAACTTAAGGTGAAACTGCAATCCTAATTTAGGTCCCTCAGACATCTAAGAGAGGCCTAGAAGTTGGCAAACTGAGTTTGGACTTGAATTACTATATACTCATGGGGATAATATTTAAAATCCCTGAAAAAAGCTCTCCATGAAGCCCACTGCTTAGGACCAAGTGGAGGAAAGGGTGACCCTGAGTTGATTCTATACTCATATCATTCAGAAGTGTCTCATAGGGATGGATCCCCCAGCATCATATTGGAGCATGGGCCCACAGCCTCTTCCCACTGGCGGTCCTTTGTCACGTCCGATTTCCTCCTCATCCCAAAGCCAGTCCCAGTTTACAGGCATAAACATTGTTCATCACATGCCATTGCTGTAGAGAAGCCATTTTCCAGTATACGCAGTTGCACACCAGAATAACTACTGTACACTAGAAAAGCACCAATTGCTCCAGGAGAAAGCTTTTTAATAACACATCTGAAAGGAAAGCTATTACAAACAGCTCTCCTGAAATAGGGTTTTGGCAGGAGCTACTGCCATAAACTGCTCTGTGTAGACAGTCGCTTTTCTGAGAGCTGCAGAGCCAGTCCTGACTTGGAGACACTACTGCTGCTGAGCACCACAGCAGGAAAGGTCAAAGACCCTGAAGGCATAAGACACAGAAATGGGGTGAAACTCCACCAGCCCAAAGTGTGAGTCAGGAGCAACGACAAGAACCTTCCCTACCACATGAGGACATGTCCAGGAATGGAGACTATGACTGCTCTCTAACCTAACCACAGATAGTCCCAGCACAGATGACCCTGGCCACAGAAATTATAATTTTAAGAACACAATATACCTGAATGTCATTTTAGAGGTTTACTCCATGTTATTGCTTTAGAAGCATCTATTTCTCTTTATTGTCTATAAAGAAAGGCCAAAACAACTAGTCCAGATGGAGACAGCTATGCATAGCCAATGTAGCTCACCCCCAGTCTCTAAGAAGGTGCAGACCTGCAAAAAGTAAAGGTATTTGTACTACAGATGTGGTGAGGTATTTGCATTAGGAGCAGGGATGTCTTAATCCTGTTGTGCAATTCACAGCAGGGGCTCTCTCTGCAATACCACACGTATTTCATGTCACCCATGCTCAAGAAAGACAAAGTGAAAGTGGAAGAGGTGCAAATAAGTCCCAGAAGGACAAGCAGGTGAATGGCTTTCACCTCCGTTCCAGCATGAGCCTAAAGTGCTCAAATAAGGTAATGCAGCAAACCCAAGGCCAAGTTGGGACATACCACTGTCAGTAAGTACCTCAGGAAGTAAAAGAACTGTTTGTCTTGGCAAAGGTGCAACTAGGGGTGAACCAGCCATGGATAATTTTAGGTTGGAGAGTAGAAACCATAAGGGTATGGATGTTCTGTAGATATTTTCTGCTTTCAGGAAGATGTTTTGCTTTCCCAGGAGATGCAAGGGTAGAAAGTACAAGAGAGTTAAATCCAAAAGGAAGCATGGAGTTCCCTGAAGTATTTAACTCTTTTTGCCCAGTTTCTGTACCCTTACCCAATTCTACACCTCCAAGGCTTGCTTGCCCTCATATGGTCTCTGCAACAGAATTCCTGCTAACCTGCACCCTCAGAGAAGAGAATCAGGCTCCTAAATTGTAAAAGCTCCTTTGGAGCAAATTACACTCTCTGTCTCTTTTGAGTGGGCTGTTGAGGGACTTTGACTACCAGTTCACCTGGTCGCTCCCTAAATCCATCTCTGCAAATGCAAAGGGATCTTGCCTACATTTGCTGCAAGTAAGAACAGTGTCTGCTGTCCTCTTTGGAACATTCACTCTTGGGGGAATTTCCATACTGCCCTATTTTTTTTTTCCCCTGGGTAGTTTAAGTATTAAACATCATCCTTAAGCAAACAGGCATTAAGGAACTGCATTGTAATGGGCATTTCTGAGATTCCATAATGCAACAGGGATTTGGCATGGACAAGCCACCTGAGACAAGCGCCCGCGGCTGTGGAGATAACAGGGCTGTAAACAGAAGGGCTGGGCTGTGCAGTGGATGCAACACCCTAAGTCTGAAGAGGCATAAGCACCCACCTCCCAATTCACCAGGAGAGTCCCTCTCCCAAAGAGGGGAGAATGTCCTTTACCTGACAGCTCCTGTACAGACAGGCATCAGCAGGCATGGGACATGAGCTGATTTTGGGCTATAGCTTTAAACTCGTTCTAGAGGCTTCAGTGAAGGCTTGATCTAATGGGTGGGGAAAAGCAAAGAACTTGAATGCTGTTGTGATGAGAGCCACCATCTTCCCCTCCCTCCCCTTGGATGGAGCTGCATTGGATGACTCACCCTATGGCTGACCTGGAATATCCCAAGGGTAAAGAGCTCACACTTCCTTAGAAAAATGTCCTGACCTCTTTTTCTAGCTCTGCCCAGAAGGAACAAAAGCGGGGATTTACACACTGAAAGCCCCAAGAGGAGTCAGCAAAAGTAGATGCCAAAATAGTATGTAGGGGATATTCAGAATTTCAGTCCTAAACTTGAAGCACTGAAACAGGGATAATCCTGTGTCCGGGAATATATCCATTAGTTCCCTTGGGTGGATGCAGAAAATCCAAGCCCCAGTTTGCTTCATGACCCAAGGCATGGATGAGGTTTTATCTTGAGAAACCCACTGTCAAATCAAAGTGGTTTATGGAAGCAGAGGGGAGAACATGGCAGGGGCAATCCCTCCCCAGACAGGCAGCCCAGCTCAGACCTCCCTGATCTCCCCATGCCCATACATCTGAAGGCAGGTGTTGAGAACAGCCAGCCCAGGAGCCACAGGAGCTGCCAGCCCTGGCACAGCATGAGTGTCTGGGGATCAGAAACCAGCAGACAGGAGCAGCTTTCCCATGAGTCACCAGTGCATTTGTAACCAGGATGGGCAGCAGTTCCCAACTCCAATCTCCATAAATTCTGACCCTCACCATGAGGGGTCAGACACCTCTTTTCCCTTAGGCAAGGAAACCTCCAGCCCTGCAGGTTGCCAGAGCCCAGTGAGGACAGGATGAGACTTGAAAGCAGCACTTGGTGGAGGCAAGCATGCAGTGTATGAAATGAACGAACAAGGGGTCCTCCCCCTCCACCCACAGAGAGCCCGTGCATCTCTCTCCCCTCTGGGATGCAGAGGGGATGGATCTCATCATCCTTGCAGCCCCACATCTCCCAGCTCCAGCCCTCCTGGCAAATCCCAGTAGCAGAGTTCCACCCTCACCACAGCTCCTGTTCACTTCCAGACTGGAGAAGAAAGAGCAACAAGAAGGTGACAAGAACAGCAGTGGGCCAGGGAACTCAAAACCCACAGAGAAGAGGAGAGGTTACCCCTCCCCAGGCTGGCAGCAGCCCCAGGTCTCCCCATCACAGGCACTTTGCTGCACCGTGTGTTTTCTGGGGTGGTAGGAGTAGGACAGTGCTGCCAAGGTACCAAAATGCCCACCATGTAGCAAGGTACCTTGCCACACACACTGCTTGGGAAATTTCCCAGCAAAATCTGTCACTGAAAGTCTGTTGTGTGTGGCTGGGGCTTCCCATGCAGGAGCTCTCCATCCTCTGGGCATAGGCAGCATCTCTCCTGCTTTGCCTGTTAACTTACGCGCTGCTGATGTACCCATTCTTCAGCTCCAGGCTGGGGGCATCAAACCCCCGAGCCCCTACTAGGAGGTGCAAGTGATGGGTCTTTGATGTCCACCCCCGTTCCTTGCACTCAGATGTGTGTGGCTGGGGCTTCCCATGCAGGAGCTCTCCATCCTCTGGGCATAGGCAGCATCTCTCCTGCTTTGCCTGTTAACTTACGCGCTGCTGATGTACCCATTCTTCAGCTCCAGGCTGGGGGCATCAAACCCCCGAGCCCCTACTAGGAGGTGCAAGTGATGGGTCTTTGATGTCCACCCCCGTTCCTTGCACTCAGACATCGCACCCACCCCTCCTGCCACCGCATCCTGCAGGAAGACCATGAAGACCTGAATCAGACCTGAGTTGGGCAACTGGAGTCAGCAAATTGGATACCTATTACTGAACGGGTGAGATAAGATCACTTACACTCATCCCGCTTGTGGCTTGGGGAGTATCTATTGCCAGCACCCAGCTGGGGCATCTGCTCAGCCTTGCAAAACCCTTACCAAGAGGCACCAGCCCTGGCTCCACACATGCTCTCCCACCCCTCCCACAATGAATAGACTCAGCTGGCAGAAATGACGATGTGCAGAAAGAAGGAGTGGGGCTCGGCGTGGCCGTTGCGCCTCTCATTCATTCCTCCACCTGGCACACTGAGGGAAGGGTGGGGAGGCAGACAAAACCTGGTGGGACACCCCAGTGTGGACCTCTGGGGAGGAATAAGACACGCCAGTTGTTTGTGGGAGGTTTCCACAAGGGATGTGCCAGGCAGACTTGGTCCCAGCTGCTGCCAAAGGAGTCACAGAAAATCTGAAGTCAAGGCTATTATTAACCTATATAGGAAACTTCTTGCCTTGCTTCTCCTCTAAGAGAGCAAAGATGTGTGTGAGGGGGAGGAGAGGCAGCAGTCTTCCTCAGGTGGGGTTTGCCCAGCACAACTGAGGTCCCCAGGAGGCAGGAGCTGTGCCACCCCCACACCCACCACTGGCACAGGCGGCTTCACAGCATGAAGCAGAGCACCCTGCAGCTCTTCCAGTGGCCATCTCTGATGCCTTGTGGACACAGCACCAAGGTGTAAGGGTGGTAGCTGAGCTCAGCAGGCCTCCAAGCACAAGCTGTGCAGAGTGAGGTCATGCGGAGAGCCAGCAAACACTGCTGGGTTTCCAGCCAAAGGCCGTGGGCTCTGAGCAGCCCACAAGGATCCAGACCCAGGGCATGTGAGAAGGCAAATCTGTACCAGAGGCAGTTGCCTTGATGGTGGTGGAACCTGCTTCTGGAACTACAGCCCTTTGCTGCTGTGTCTCATATTGTTCCTACCAGTGGCCACAGCAGCCCACCCTGGCTCCTTCAGAAATGGGCCAAGACTCTGTTAGCTTCCGTCAAGAGACAAGAGGTCTTCAGCAGTCTGTGCCCACGTAAAACCCCTGCTACCCATGCTGGAGAGGCAAAGTTGTCCTCAGCTGGGATGTACTTTTCAGAAGGACATCAAGTAGGGGATAAAGACCCATGTCCTAGAGGATACATCATGCCTTTACTCCAGTTGTGTCCCAGGAGGGAAGTGCAGACGTACACTCAGACTAAACAGCCCAGTGGGTTACTTCAAGTTGGACCATAGCAAGCCCTGCTGAGAATGTCCCAGAAACCAGGGCCAATTGCTGGTAACTCTTCCTGAGGCCCCATATCTAGAAAGGAATTAATTTTTACTCGTTGAAATGGAGTTTCGTCAGAGGCCAGAGGAGGAACACTGCTCCCTTGACAGCAGCCCTCATCATTTTCTGCTCATTGCCTTTTACTGTAAGGTGCTGCTTCAGAGATGTTTCTGGAATGTGCAGTGCCCTGAGGATGACTTTGGGCCATGAAACTTTAAACCAGCTCATGGACCTCCATGGTAAATGATGACATCTGTCATTATTACTTCCAGCTGCTGGAGTTGTTGAACTCGGGTTGCTGCTCTGTCTTTCATCACTATTGTTTTCACCGCTTGGTAAACAGGCAACTTTCCATCCCTGTTTCTGGGACAATGCATCATTCAATGGATGTGCTCCAAACCAACACCTTAAGGTTATTGTTAACTTATATAACAAGAAATGCTGGGCTAAATCCTCTCTGTGTGTAAGTGGAGCGTCTTCTGCTTTCAGAAGCAGAGAATTTGGCCCCTAAAACTTGGTTGCCCTGGGCTCTGGGATGCTCCCCTACTTGCACTCTGCACCGTTGGACTGTGACCAACATTACAGGTGGTTTAAGACATGTTTGGGCTCTAGCATGGGTAAAAACCCTGGTCACTGCCTGGGATTATACTTCAGCTGTTGCCTCCTTTCACAGGAAAGAAGATGGTGGAAAGCAGAGACATTATCACAGAATCACAGAATCACTAAGGTTGGAAGGGACCTTCAAGATTATCAAGTCCAACCATTAACCCAACTCCACCATGCCCCCTAAACCATGTCCTGAAGCGCCACATCCACATGTTTTTTGAACACTTCCAGAGATGGTGACTTCACCACCTCCCTGGGCAGCCTATTCCAATGCTTGACCACTCTTTCGGTGAAGAAATTTTTCCTAATATCCAATCTAAACCTCCCCTGGCGCAACTTGAGGCCATTTCCTCTCATCCTATCATTAGTTACTTGGGAGAAGAGACCAACATCCACCTCACCACAACCCTCTTTCAGGTAGTTGTAGAGAGCAATAAGGTCTCCCCTCAGGTTCCTCTTCCCCAGACTGAGCAACCCCAGTTCCCTC
>NW_010564144.1:0-20096 GCF_000687285.1 Phaethon lepturus
CGCTCAGTGTGGATTCAGGCTGCTGAGAAGCTGCCCCGCTGTTTGGTTGTTTAAGCTGCGGCTGCAGAAGAAAAGAAAAGCAAAACCATGGGTTGATTTATATCTCTTGGTTATTGTAAGTCATTCCCAAAAGAAACAAACAACCAACCCCAGACATTTTTAAACTTAACCATTTTTAAAATGGCAAAGTGCCTCTATCATTTTCAGTAATTAAAGCATGAACAAAAATTAAAAACTCCGCTGGCTCTTTTCATTTGATGATTTTCAAGCCTATTTTTTTTCCCCTCGCATACTCCTTGCATATTTCATTCCTCGCAATCCTGTCCCCATTAGTGGTGATGACAAAGCTCCCATTGCTCCCCATGTGTGGGAGAATCACACTGTAAGTATGGATTTAATCACCAACCTTCAAAGTGACTAAAAAGGCAGATAGATGGGATTCCTGGGGAGATTTTCAAAAGTGAAGTTTGACATCCTGGCTCTTTTGATAGCGTTGCTGCTCTTTTCTAAAACATTTTGGAAAGTCTGCCCTTATGGGGCTAATTTCAGGTATCCCGAGGTACAGCTCCATAACTCGTTCCAGCGCCGAGCTGGCAGCGCTCCACGCGGGCGTACTGGGGAACTCGGGCACCCCTCGCGCCGGCACGACGGTGCTGCTGCCGAGCTCCGGCACCGGTTTCCAGCCTGCTGACTTCCCGGGCACTGCGCGGATGGGTGGGAAAATTTCACCCTTCTGCTATTTCCCACACACGCAGAAAGCGCATGAACACCCTCTGGAGATGCTGACTCATGATTTCTGCGGGGGGAAACGACTAAGACCCCTTTGGACGCCGCTACCGCGTTGGAAAGAGCAGATCAAAACTCGGAGATTATTCTCTTAAGCATCTCTAATTAAAACCAGTAATGGGGTTAATTAAAACATATGAAAAGCAGGATGTTCAGTGCTGAGCCAGCCTTTCTTTCTCAGCCTGTGCTTGGTATGCGCAGGTGAGTCCTTCGTTAGCCCTTCCAGGCAACCGAGCGGTATGCGACCACATACGCTTTGCAAGGCGTATTGGTCTGTGCTCATAGCAACAAAATTAGCCTCACAACGATTACTTTTCCAGAAATTGGGACTTTTTTTTTAAGAACAATAGCAGGTATTTTCAATCGTCTTTTATATTTGTGCATAGGAAGGGAAAGCTGTGAATACCATCCACACAAAAAAACAGAAAACAGCTCCCTTTTACTCATCAAAATTTGATTTTTATTTTAATTTACACATTTAGGAAGGCTATCTCTGAATACCAAGTGAACCCACCTGCTTTAGTTTTCTCATTAACTGTAATTTTGTATGTATGGAGTGGTATTTTTGGGGCAATATTAATATTTGCAGTTGGGTTCTGGATCCGTATCCTTTCCTAATGAAGTCAATGGGAAAATGCCGATCTATTCCAGTGACAGTGAGGTTGGAGTTTGGTGAATAGTTATTTATCTGTACATGAAAAAGCAAGCAAAGCCTGTAAGGAGATGTACAGATACTGCCCTGCTCACACTTTTAGGCAATCTGAAGAAGCACGGTATACTTCCAACCAAAATATAGGAACAGCTTACACTATACCAAATAACTTTCCAGAACAAATACAATAAAAATATTAAGGCATGAATATATCTACTTATTAAGCAAAATAGCATTGCATGAAAACAATCATTGCATATTGAAAGGTAAATTTTGTTGCACAGACCATATGCAGCTTTAGGGTCTGAAAACTAAGGACTTGGGGTGGTTTCTGTGTTGTCAGGGCTGGAAAAAGGAGAGATCCTTATTACGGCTTAGCTGTGCTGGCACAAGTCCTGACCGCTGATGCAAGCTTAGTGGTCAGGCTGTGCTTTTATCAGCATACCTTTTATTCCACTTGGTGGTAGTTTTACTCTGTTGGTCAAAAGTAAACTAGGGTCTTTGTGTATATTAGCAGGGCTAATTATCAGGGCCAGACTGAAGGAAGTATCAGAAAGTTAATATACAAATACAGAAGGGATTATGTGTTTCTTGTACAGATTCCAAGGCACCAGTTCAGCCCGCGCTGGCGGAGGACGGGAGCTGCGCACAGGCTCCCAGTACACCAAGCAGCGGCTCCCAGCACAGATCCAGCTGGGGTCCGGTTTGCAGCACTCGCACTCCTAATAAGCCCATGAATTAGAGACAACTGCAAATTCCTCGTTTCTTATGAATTATCTTCATTTATTAGCTGTTTACACGTGCCACGGTAGTAACTGCATCCGAAAAGGAGCGGAGCCTGCACTTGTGAAGACAACGGCGTGCTGGCTGTTCAAACACCAGTCCCCTTTCGTTGACAAGGGAACGTTTTTCATAAACAGTTTGGAAGTTGCCTCATGTGTTTGGGTTTTTGGTTTTTTCTATAATGGCTCAACATCGATTGTATCAGCAAAGCTATTATGCTGAGCCCCTGCAGTAGTTTGTCAAATAATCATCTCCTGGCACGTATTTTTTTGTCTACAAAGGCGCTAATGATTACAAGTATGATTAATAACTGAACTAAACTGTTATTGCCGGGAAGTTCTTAGTACATTCAAGGAATCGTGACCTGTATGAAAAACAATGTTAAGAACAACAGAAGTTGATCATACTTCACGGAAGGAATGTACGACCTGTAGTCATGTTTCCTTTTACCCTGCCATGCTTTTTTATTAGATCTCAGGATAGTAACCTTACGTGGGTCATTCGTCGGTCAACTGCTCATCTCTACTGTTGTTCCAAGCAGGCTTCCCGAGTCAATACAGGAAGGACCGGATGATTTCTTTAAGGAATAGCGCTATTTGTAATATAAATATAAAATCAGATCTCTATTTTGCACAAGCGACAAGTTATGAGAACTCCAGCAGCTGTATATTTGTTGAACACCCGCCTCCTGTGAGTATAAATTGCACCTTACTGAGTAAAAATAAAATACAGTCCACCAGAGACTTTGCTGCAAGGTGTAGCTGCTTGTCTACGGGCAAGTAATGACTTGCATTTTCAGCTGCTCCTTAGTAAGAGCCTTAGTAATTGGAATCAGTTATTCAAAACATCTCTAAATGTGATTTAAATGGCAAGGATTTAATAACATAGAAAGAAGTCATTACAGAGGTTCAAGCAGGGGAGAAGGGAATTCCGTTTTTCAGAGCAGAGGGAGAAAAATAAAGCAATTACTTGATGTAAAGGCCAGAAACAGGACTCCTGCTGTCACAGAGAAATCAAATCTGTCAGCAATTAGTGGGATCTTAGGAGGCAAAGAACCCTTCAGTGTTGAACAGTGAATAAGGGGTTAGCAATTATATGAACTGATAAAAGTGTTCTGGTTTTCAAACAGCAGGTTAACAAGGCTTACTTTTTTCATAACTTCATGCAGATGTGATGAGTCACACTCTGTGACATTTTTCAAGAGAACTGTATGGAAAGGTAAGAAAATAATAACGTGCATTGCATTGCTGTTGCACCTAAGATGCTGCTGACTGACTTAGTGAAAAATGACCAACAAGCACAATGATGGGACCAGCCCCAATGGGTGTCACTTCTCACTGAGATCACTCAATAGCTTACTTAACTCTATAAAGGCTCTACCTTTAAAAGTACTGTTGTCTTCCATATGTAAGCACTTGTGTGACAAAAAAAAAAAAAAAATTATAATCAGGTCTCATTCTGTTTGATGTCAAAAATACTCAGAAATCCCAGCAGAAGGTATTTATACCCTACAAGATTGATTCTTGAATAGAAGAGTTCATACAGGGAAACGGAAATGGACATGATTGCGCCCTTTTATGCACTGTATAGACATTACCTGATTAATTTGCACAATAAAAAGAAAATTTGTAGTAAACTGAAAGATGAGGGGACTTTCTCAGTATGTCAGAGAGGCTGAGGCAGAACTAGAACTCCGATTCACAGGCTTTTATTGACTTTAATAGGGAACTTTAAGAAGCAGAGAGAGACTCAGAACTCCATATATACAGCCTGTACCTTGAAAAACCTACAGGGAAAAAGTGAACTTTGAAGACTTCACCTTCATCCTAGCCTATCCTATTTTGTTCACAGGCACCACAGCCCTTCAGAGCAGGAAAACAAAGGAGCTCTGGCAGTTTCAAAAGACTTTCTCTCTCAAAACAGAGGGATGAAGTGTGTCTAGACTGAGACGCAAAATCCTCCTGGAATGTCTAAAGAAATTAGGGCTATTGAGATTAGCAGAGAAGGCCTTTCAGTGGGATCAGTATACACAGAGAGCGTTGCTTTACATTTATTTTTCTCTAAGTGCCGAGTCCGTCCACTGAAGCACAAACCTCATTGGCTTTATGTTGGCTGCTTGGTCTAGGTACGTCAAACTCCTGCAGGCGAAGACGGTGGGCTTCTGAGCTCCTCCAGCCTGGAGAAGAAACAAGAGTAGTTTTTGCCTGGTCAGTGAGTCATACTGGGGCTTTTCCCCAGTCCAAGACAGAAAGCAATCTGAGTCCTGGCTGAAGAAGAACCATGGTCTGAAGCTCTAAGATGGAAAGGTGCAGCTAGGCCGGCTACAATATCAAGTATCACCTCATTTCTTACACCACAGAGTAAAGCATCAGCCCACTCTCCCATGATTTTTAAAAAACTGATGTTGTATAGAGTTATGTTGGCATTGTATTGGGTATTCGCATATTGTTGGGTGTTGTGAAGGTAAATCAGGCGAAGTTAAAGAAAACCAACAAAACCAAAAGCCCGGTCCGGATCAAGATTACTCTTACCTAAAAATCTTAAAAAGGCATCCTGTCCAGGATGGAGCGCAGGGGGATCATAGAAAACACAACATTTCTATTGAGAAGCTGATACTAGCCTCCAAATCCATGCAAATCATGTATCAAATCGACATGGGAGGAAAGTCTGAAGGAAGATTTAGATCACTCATGTAGCCTAGGCACCTTGGAAAAGCAACATTTTAAAGCAAATTCAGATATATACCCTGAGAATGATTAAAAATCCCTTGAGCTTCATTCATTTCCCAAGTGATTTTTAATTTAGGTTTTTCATTAATACGTATTTTAGGTCCTAAGGGGGTTTGGAAACCACTTAGTACTAAAAAAGGTCAAAAGAAAACCACAAAAATTTATGCATTGGGGGATGAATCTGCATCATCGTGTGAATGCATATTTATTTTTAAAAATAACTCAAATTCTTTTAAAGAAAATACAGTTTTCAGGAGTTTGTGTCCTGTGCACTGTTCTAAAAAATCCCCGGTTTTCAAATTGCATTGCAGGTGAATTTATATGAACACATTCGTGTACGGAAAGATGGTAGGTATAGAGGGGATATTATTTCCTAACCCTTAGCCCATCACCCTCTTTTTTCTCTCCCGTGCACTCAATAGGTTGCTTGAGCTGAATATCACACTACCTGTGAAGAACTCCTTTTCTGATCCCTTGTGCTTTCTCTAGGATATCCAAGGACATTCACTTTCAAGTGAATTCATCAGGTTGCTCTGACCTGGGTAAATCCTTTGGCTGTCATATCAAAACACTTGAGATAGCTTCCCAGGTCATGAGCTTTTGAACCCCATCCTGAGTTGCTTTCTGATCCACGCAATTTTGGTACACGATGTGTGCGTTAACATGCAATTACCAGTGATCTCGATAGCAATTCGCGTGTTCGTTATCTTGCCAGATCAGGCCTTGTTTTAGGTATTTCACAATCTCACATTAAGGAAGCACTAAATAATTAGTGTCTATTGGAAAACAGAAGCATAAATCCCATGGAGGTGATTTTTACACCAATTTTTTACTGTGAGGACATTGAGATATGAGGAAAGAGCGATTATCAGAAAGAGAGATAAAAAAAAAAGAGGCAAAGTCTTGGCCTGTGTGATGAACCTAGATGGGACATAGTGATGAAGGTTGCATGACTGATGCTTCCTGGTTTGCTTCCAGGAACTGCCAAAGGAATGTCTCTTCTAAATCCAAGTGCATGGAAATTGCCCACTCCTAAGAGAAGGTCATGTGGTGCTGAGAGCTGCTCTCTGGTACGCAGGTGGAAGGAGGGTTCTCCACTGGCTGTTGCAATTGAGGAGCTGATGTTCACAGTTTTGGCAGAATTTCCTCAGTTTCTGGTCCGCATCTTAGAATTTCTAGGAGGTCGCCTGTCTTATTTTGGAAGTGATGTATCCAAATTTAGCAAGAACAAGATTCAAATTTCAGTTTGAAGTGTTGAATTTCCTGCTTCTCTCAGAGCAGAGGTCCACAGGATTTATTCAAGAAGCAGCTGCCAGAAGCTAGCAATATTGCTGGCAATCCAGCTGTCTCTGCCTTCTTGTCTGGGGAAAATTAGTAGTTTTTAGGGAAAAGCTTTGATGGAAACCAGCATGACTTCATATTTCTTTGAACTTCTTCAGTCTGGCTTCAGGACTGAATGTGGCACAAAGACCACACTTGTTGCAGTGCTTGCTGGTCGTGGACAAGTTTCAGAGTTTTATGGTGAAACAACAGCAGCTGTCACGGCTGCTATCTAAGAGGAGTCAGCTCCTCTACAGCGCACGTAATGCCCCTTCCACGGATCGGAGAGTGCCTATGGACTGCCTGGGCCATCCCTAGAGCATGCTACCCAAATAACTCCCTGAAAACTCAGTTCACTGACTTTTACAGCTCAAGGCAGTGCTCATCTATTGTTTCCTGTGAAAATTTGTGTAGGTAGAGGGAGGAGAATATCTGTTTGGGAAGATATTCTCTTCCTTTGCTTCTTGAAAGAGAAGTGAAATGGATGTACTGACACCAAAGGATTTTCCGCCAGATTCCATAGCTGCAATTTAAGGATGAATAAATTCAAGTCAGCGCCTTGGGACTTGTAAGCAGAAGATTGTCACTTGGGAGCTGCCATCGAAGCAGGGCTGTGCTGGGACGGGCTATTTGATAAGACGTTTCCTGTGGGTCGTGCTGGTGCTGAGCGTCTGCAGAGGGTGCCTGGGCTCCCTCCAGGGAACCCGCCCCGACGTCCTTATGGGGCCATTTTCTCAATCGCTCTCCAGATTTCAGTGATTAAGATCTTATCTTTGGCAACTTTCATCCTAGAATATCCGCAAACACTTTGCAAAACAGCACGCGAGGTAGCCATAGCTATTTACCACTTGGTAAACTGATTGCATCAGACCAGAGGAGGAAATTTATTTCCTAGCGAAATACGATCTCATAAAAAAAAAAAATCCCTTGGAGAGCAGGCATTGCAACGAACTGTGCGTGGCATTGCTACCTCCAACAGAGGCTGGAGATTTAGCTCAATTATACTGCAGTTTGCCTTTAATAAAAAGGATTTCTCACAGACGAAAGCTTAAGTGTAGGAAACCTGGGGGAGCGCCGCGTTGTCCCCCGCGGCTCGCTGCGCTGCATGGGGAATTTGGAGGGCGAGTTCCTTATCAGGAACAGGGGGAGAGGAATTCTTTCCAGGTAAGCCAGAAGCAAAGTTGCAAAACAACCTGTGCTGTACAGCTAGAGACCTCTACGTTTCCAGAATTACCGTTTGCTTTGCTGCAAACTTTACCCGGATTGCAGATTTGAAGGGTGATTTTTTTTTTTTTAAATCACCTTCCGCTGCACTTTCCAAAAATGCAGTTTGTTAAATTTTGCTGTCCTTGCCAGCCCCTGTCCCTTGGCTGCATTTACGTTGCCAACAAAGAGCTTCGTGGTCCTGCTGACCCGGACGTATTTGGCCAGTCTGCATCCAAAAGCGCCAGGCAGAAGCAGCGGGCTCTGTGCCTTTCTCAGCGTTATTGTTGGGCGAAGGAGTCACTTGAAGGCTGGAGCTGGGAGCAGCGGTGTTCAGCATCCAGCCGGTTTCAGCTCTTGAGACGTGAAAGGCGGCCACTTGGGGTTCATTACGCGGCGCGGCGCGGCGCCGACGCCGCGGCATTGTGCGGCGCGGGAATCCCGGCTGCCTCCTGGCTCTGGTACAAGGCTTGGTTTTCTGCCTGGATGCTCAGGTCTCGCTTTCTTTCCATTGTGTTGCCCGGTGTCCAGAAATAAAGGACACTCGGCACATAGGGAGGCGGGGAGGAAGAAAAGAGTGTGATTTGTAAAGGAAATATTTCCACTAGCTAAAGTTTAAATTGACTAAATTGGTATTTAGTCAGCCGCTTCACTCTAGGAATTGTATTTATTATCTTAACAAAACATGTTAAATAATGCTAGTTCCTTCCTCAGATTTTTGTGTATTTTCATCATTTCTTGTTGAAATGACTGCCTTATTCCAAAAATGTTGCAGTAATTTTCTACATAAATGTGATCAAAACCAGAAATACATTGCTTTTTAAAAATGAAAGGAAAAGTGTTGTCATAATTATTTTGAGCTTACTAGGTTTAAAAGGGTCGACTATTTCCGTGAGTTTTTAAATGAGTGATGAAACAATGGTTTTAATCTAAATTTTGTTAAGTGATACTGAGAAAGCCCTTGTTCATATCAAAAACGAGACCAAAATAGTTTCAAGAACGATTTCAGAATGTTATTTTTTTTAATAACAAAAAGGGCATTCTTGATTAACGTTAACTTGTTGATGAGTATTAATACCTACTAAAATTTCAGTCACAACCATCTTTGCTTCCAAGAGAGCTCCCAGCCAGAAGGCAGCAAGCGCATCGCTCTGCTCAGGTCCAGGAGCCTCTGGGGGAAGGCACCCACATGCCGGATCGGGGCAGACACACAGCCATCTGCAGAGCAAAGGCAGAAAGTCCCTACAGAAGCAACCTTTACAATGCATACCGCTCATTAACAAGTCAAGTATTTTAAATTAATACTTTGCCAGCTCATTTGTTTTCATTCGGGAAGAAAATCTTCTGCAGCTACATCCACGTAAATCACCTTTCCTTGATGGGCTCCTGATGCCACAAGGCTTGTTCCAGTGGAAAAGAATCCCCCTTGGCTCCGGGGATCTGGTTTTTTCAGTTTAAAAACCGGAGCCTATCCATCATAATAAGACTTTGTTCTGCGGCGGAGGGTAGACGCTGTGGACGCAGCAGCAGCCGCAACAGAGATAATAACCAAGCAGGTGGCAACAATCGTGATTAAGCACTGTTGCTTACCTTCAAATTTCGAGTCGTTGCTCTGCCTTAGCGCACCCCTTTATCGCGGTGCCTTCCCCAGGCTTCCAGTGGGAGCCCATCTATCTGTTCTGGGGTCTTTGCAGTTTGTAAACTGTCTTTGCAGTTTGTAAAACTTTGCAGTTTTTCAACCTAGTATAACCTGGTTGAAGCCCTCTCATATAGCTGCTACATAATACCAGCCACAACAGCTGTAATCTTTTGTAAACCCTTTCTGTGCACCGAATGCTATTTTTTTCATATTTATACAGCACCTAGTATAACCTGGTTGAAGCCCTCTCATATAGCTGCTACATAATACCAGCCACAACAGCTGTAATCTGGTATTTCCTAAGATGTACCTGCAGTTACATTTTTCAGCTGCTCAGTCACTTGTTGCACAGACAGAAAGAAAACTAACCACAAGCACTGATCTTTTTCTCTATTAACCTCAGGGCTTCCCGCTTCGCTCCTCCCTGCTTCTAAATCACTATTTATTGCTATTTTTTACAGGAGAAGATTAATGGACTTAAATGGGCACAGGTAATTCTGCATTGTTCGAAGTCTCTTCAAATAGCACCTGCTGTAAATTCTTTAGTGCTCGTTATCTCTGCAACACATCTCGGTCTTAAACAGTTCGTTCAGTGGAGGAGGGGTGTGAAGGGTCACAGTGCCCTGGGAGCTTTTCAAAAGCATCTCTCTGGATGCTGTGCTGTTGGGAGGGCTTTGCTTTCGCAGGTTCTCAGCCAGACTGGACTTTGAACATCTCTCTGAGCCAGCGTGCCTCTTGGAGTGAACTTAGGTTGCTGCTCCAGGGTTCACGGAGGCTGTGGGAGAAGTGCCCATACTAATGGTTTTAGACATTAGCTTTTTCTTTTGTAATTTCCTCTCGTTCGGTACGTTCAGCTCTCAGCTGAGCTTTGTTCCAATAGCCTGGGGGGGATGTGACTTCACCGAGATATAAAACACACATGCACAAAAAGAAAATGCTTGAAAAATCGCAATGACATGGTTGTGTTGGTAGCTTGTGATTTTCCGAAATGAAATGTGCCTAGACAATGGAAATTGAGCCAAGATACTATATTTTCCAAGCAACCTTTTTAGCCTTCAAAAAGGCTCCTTGGAAAAGCTGCACCACCAGTAAGCTACCTTCCTGATGCGATCATTTTTTGCAGTCCTAAGAGGAAAAATGCACAATATAATGGCTAACATTGCATTAAATAGATGGGCTCGTGTTGCAGCAGGTCAAGACGGATGGACGGCAAGAAACAGCAAGTGGAACAGCCAAATGGCAGAGGGTACAGCAGCGCGCCGCGGTGTGGGTGCGGGGAAAGGGCTGCCTCCCCGGCACGGCACGCACCGAGGGGTCTGGCTGGGGAGGCGTGCCCCACGCAGGCACTAATGCCTCTGTAAATCAGCCGGGTATTCAGGGATGCAAATTAGCTGTGCCAGTGCAGAAAATACAGGACTTCTGTGTCTAACTAGTTGCAGGTGGAAAACCATGGGCAACGTTTCAAGAAGTGGCTTTGAAAGTTGGCCCGTTGCGACCATAAACAAGAAACTAAAGAGCTTTACAGTATGTACTTACAGCTTTTAATTTTCTCTCCCTGTTCACAGATATCCGAGTATCTTGCACACTCTCAGACAAGTATTTTGATTGTTCAGGCCCGGTTTTACATTTAATAGCCTTGCTACCTTCTCCCCACAGCGATCACATTTTACTCCCACATGTGGAACCGTTTACACTTCTCTTTTGCATAGAGGTGGAAGGCGGTCGGGCTCCGTTTTCCCGGCGAGCAGAATGGGCTCGCGGGCTTTGTCTGAAGCCCGTCGGGAGCCCGGTCTCGCCACCTCGAGTATTGCACCACAGGGGAGGCATCGCCGAGAAAGGGCTGGGATCCAGTAGCGCTGCCTGAAAACAAGATTTGTGCCTCTTCCGCAGCTATTCTCCAGCCTGGTGGCACCAAACAGTCATTAACAACCGGTGCAATTTTGGAGCGACTTGTATACGCATAAGGACAAGGACTCATTATCGTCGTCATCTACATATTGTTGTTTTACATAACAGCTGCAGGAGAGCAAGTGTACTTTGGTCGATAGTTTCATTTATAATAAAGTAATAAATTAGGAATATTTTTCCCTTGACAATAAGTTTTATGCCAAGATTTTATGTAGCTTAAAGCAAGTTGTCAATTAGGCTACTTAAATTAATTTTTGGCAGCAGTTAATTGGAGCCTAGAGTCTTTTGTCTTTAAACAGCTAATCCTAAACAAGAAAATACAATGATTAAATGTTTCTTAAACAATATTATTCACAGAATTTAAAATATAGCATTTAATTAAGATTTGGACTTGTTAATCTTTTTTTAATTTTTTTTAGAGAGATTAATTTAAATTTCTTCAAATAAAATTGCTACCATGCCTCTGATTAAACTGGCTTACCGCAGGGCTATGGTCTGAGACCTTCCAACGCTCCTACAGCTCTTATACCCAAAGGCAAATTATTTTGGATTACTTTCTAAAGAGACATATTTTGTCCTTTCAGAGAAAGAGGACATTCCCATTTGGAGCTCCAGAAGTCTAAGAGTTGTGTTCACAGGATAAAAATGCTGTATTATTACACTCAGGTACTGGTAAATATGCTAAACAAATAAAAGACTCAGTAAGGCTTCCCAGCATGGCCAGCTTCTGGGCAGGAAACCAAGACTTCTTAAAACCAGAAATCATGGAGGTTTACTTCAAAAAGGCCAGTAACCAAAAATTCAGTCCAAGGTTATCATTAGACTGATGTGTTTCCTATCAATGAAAGTAGAGCAGCTAGAGAAAGATCTCCCAGTCTTGATCTAAAATTTCCAGTTCTGGAAATCTGCTGTGCTCCTGGTTAAATGTGCCATACAGCATCATGATTTGTAGATGAATGAGTCCTGATAGAGTAATATTCCTGACTGAATCTCTTTTTTATGTCCACCATCAGTTATGGAAAGGAGAATGAATTAAGGCACAGTTCTTTGGTACGTTACACAGTGTCGTGTCCTTCTTCCTCACCCCAGCTTTATATGCTGACCATGACTCGTACGGTGTGGAATACCCCTTTGGCCAGCCTGGATCAGCTGTCCTGGCCATGTCCCCTCCCAGCTCCCCGCGCACCCCCAGCCTCCTCGCTGGCAGCCCAGCACGAGGAGCTGGACTGTCCTTGACTGCTCAGCAACAACCCAAAACATCAGCACATCTTCAACATTTTCTCATCCCAAATCCAAAACGTAGACTTACACTCACTTCTATGAAGAAAATTAACTTTATCCCAGCTGCAACCAAGACACACAGGAGTTAAGATTAGATAATTATAAAGCTTTCTACTATGAAATCCTGGAAGCTAATTTGTAATTAATAAATTAATTAAAGAGCAAAAAAGATTATGCATTTTAAATTTTAAGTGTATCTAGTCACCTTCTCTCTCATAATTGTGGTCTTCAGTGCCTCCTTCTTTACTGGCAGGCAATATACATCAGGCAGACTTCATATATTTAAGAACTGGAGCAAGAGCCAGTTAGTTTAACCCTGTGAATACCTAATCATAGAAAATCAGCCTCTTAAAAGAACGAGGCACAGACATGTAGAGAGAGCGTACCCAGTTTCTGGGCAATGGGAGACCCGTATTTCCTTTTCTCCGCTAGAGAAGGAGCATCTGGGGCTCCAGGCACAAAATGGACTGTTTGAACTAACTTTCCACCCAGCTCTGTCATTACCACTGCCACCATCCATATGAAGGGAAAGCCCGTTGCTACAGAACTCGTGGACAAGAACAGCTAAGAGTAATCCAAGCTGAACTACTTTGGTTTGAAACCAAGGAATTGCTTTTAGGGAAGCATCTTAGCGACTTCTTTCGCAAGAATTCAGCAGTACGGCTGGTCCAATGCATTCAGAAAGTCCCTCCTCATTTATGGGGTTTTCAGACAAAGAAATGTTGGGTTCCTTAATTAATGTCTTCATGTGTTTGAGCCTTTGATCTTTGCATTCTTCCCCACTTCTTTCAGCCAAGTAGCTAGAAAACTCTTCCCTTCACTTTAAAATAAAACGAAATTCTAATGCATTTACAGGACTCTAGCAACTGGGTCTTCAAGAAAACCATCAAAATTCATGAGTCATCCTAAAACCACAAGGGAAGCTAAGAATGCTGCTCAAGGCCATATGTCTCACAAAGAGCATTGCTTTTTAACTGGTAGCACTGAGCCTGGTTGTTATTTGAAAATTAATAGGAGAGCTTCTCTGTTACGGTGGTGTTTTCTTATGTCTCAATATCATCCAGCACAGCAGCACTGAATTAGTCTACAAAAAAAAGGTGAGAATGACTGAAATCAAATGTGAAATGAACGGGACTGTTTTCATTGTCCAAGCTGACTGAAATGCAGAACAGTGTTTTCAGTATTTAAAAACAATGTCACTTCACTTGTGAAAAACTGATTTTTGGTTTGAGACAAAACGATTCAACTTTTAATGAAAACCCACACGTTGGAAAGATGGTCATCAAATATAGACTCAAAACATAGTATCAAGATCAAATGCTTACTCATGGGCAACTGCTGAAAAAAACCCTTGAACTACATAAATTAAAACCAGATGCTTTAAATTAAAACACATAAATTACCAACGCTGATATTACTATAAATTTCAGTGAGGAAAATACATCACTCAAGACTTTAAGGGAGATTCTAAAGGTTACACATAGGAGTATTTTGCATTATTAAACAAAGTGTCACCTGAAGAAGTTCCCTGGAAGAATGTAGGAGGCAAAGTATCTCAGATCATCGTGACATGATTCTACTACTATTACTGTTTTAATTCTGAGGCAATGTTGTATATCGTAGACATTTCTTTGTTTAGTTTCTGGTGTGTATTCAGAGTCTGAACATAGAGCCCCATGTAGCTCATTCCATTTCCAGCTGGACGTATACTTTCTCCCTGTCCCCTGTAGAGAGAACACAGCTGGAACCAGTAACATCTCTGCAAATGAACTGAACTTTTAAGTTCAACCATTGTACCATGCTTCAGGCTGCTTAGTGTCTTTCAAATCCTAGTGTAATTTGGTATTATTTCCACTAAATAATGGTCAAAGCCTGTCTATATATATGGAAAGCTTCCATGTCCTCAGGACAGTGCATTAGTTAAAAATATCGTTTATCTGGAGTAAACAGTAAAAACAAAAGCTATATTTATAGCTCATTATTTTAGAAGAGTGACATTAACCTCCAGCTGGAGTATTAGAATTTTGCATTAAGCAGTTTTGGTTTTGAACAGTTTGAAACAGCACAACAGTGTTGAAAACCATATATCAGTATAATAAACAGATGTTATAAATACATAAAATATGTGTATACATGTATAGCTGAAATATGTGAGTGCACAAATATATATATATATTCCCACACATACATGCATGTGAATATAGATATTTTCTTAACTACACACATATGAAGTACATTTTATTAAGAGAATCCAAATTTTAATATATTTATTCTAGCTGTTTATATGAACGCTTCTTTGATTTCTTTTAAAACCATTTTCAGACATTTCTATTGTGACCACCCAATATTTATATTTAATATTCTATATCTAGTAAACTGTTTCTCATCTAAGACTTTACTAGACACAGATGAAACATTGCTTAAAGAGAAAAAAAGTCAACTCATAAAAAATGCACCTTGTAAATACCATAAAGTATTTGTTCATGAGTTTCTTTGAATTCTCTGTTTGTATTATTATTTTTAACGATGATACAATCAGTGCGAATGCAGTATCAACAACTGGCGTAACCAGAGGTGGAAGAGGGAAAAACGATGGAGATCCCCTCATATCTTTCCATGCTGCAATATTTGAAGAACATTTGAGGTACTCACAGTCCTTGATTTATAAACTGACTGCACAATCTTTTTCTGACACCCCCCCCCCCCCAATTTCTATTTCTGTAAGAAGGAAGATATTTTTCACTGTAAATTGACATTAGCTTCTTGGTGACTGAACTGCCTGAAGATAATTTGTTGGTTTTGGACATCCAGCTACCATTAATTTATCATGGGACTGGGCGTCAAACCCTTCAGGTATCTTTGGAAGTATTGAAAAATTGTGTTACAGAAACAGGAATTTATACACAGGGTTCGTTTAAAATGCTACTTGTAAACAGAAAAATTAGTTTCTTTGGCAGTGTAGATAATTCATTCACTTCTGCCTCAGTCAGCTATGCTCTCTGTCTCTAAAGGCAGAACTCAAGTGACCTAGCACGGTTGGCAAAGCCCAGATGATTGCTCATGATGTTTTTCTTTATATATAAAAGGTAACTTAAAAAACAGCTTCCTACATCAGGAACCTATACCAGCTTATCTTCGATAACCCAATGATAGGGTTTCACCAACCTGCCATATATTATGCCCAATGACTTCTTCTGTAATTAAATCATAGTTTCCAGAGAACAACCAAACTAGAGAGCCCGCAATTTTCCAGGTAGTTTTTGCCAATGGATAATCACCAACACCATTAAAAACACACACCTTTCGTGTAACTGAAGTTCACCCAGCTGTAACATCAAAATCTTTCTTGTCCTTGCACCCTTTTTCAAAATATGTAGAAAAATGCTTAAGCTACAAAGTTTCGAGCATTCCTCCCACCCTGCCTGCACTTCACCCTCCTGGTGACCACCATCCTCTGCCATTTCAGTAGAACAACCTTTTAAAAATAAGACCATGTATTTTCCTAATCCACATTTTGTCATTCTTCCTTTCAAGCTTATGCAGCAATTTGAAGCTGCACTAACCTTCCTATGACCTTGAAAAGGTAAGGGAAAACCCTATGTTAACAATTCTTCTCTCTCCTTATTTGGGTAAACTAGAAGCCATGAGAGCCTTTTATTGACTTTCACTATAGTTTTCACCCTTGGCAGTACAACTGAACCTGCCCTGACCTCTTTTGACCAAGCGCCTTTGTCCAACAAACCGTTCAAAGCATCTTGCAGCCAGATGTCAGCCCCCACACCCTGAGTGTATATGCTCGACTGTACAGATCTCCTGCTACCTCCCCTGACTGCTTGTACCGCCAGCAATCGCCTTCAGCTTGCTGCCAGCTGGCCTGATTCGGAGATAAGACCCACTGGCCGGGTTAAGAAAATGACACCTGATCGTGGGGCTGGTCTCGTTCCCATGAGCTGCACCCTTTCTGAAGGCTCACTTGTGCCTTGAAAAACCACTCCATGTTGAAGGAAATAAAAGCAGCACCTTCCACAGGCCATGGAAGGAACACACGCAGTCCCTCTCTCCTGCCCTTCTAGCAGGGCTTGCTCTGCACGTTCCTCAAAGGAGCAGAAGACTGCATTTGTGACACCACAGCTACAAAGGGAAGCACTGAGGGTGGGAAGAGATTCCTGAAAGCACGGACCTGTGTAATGCCATCTGTCCGTCTGCTTATCACTGAATAAAGTAGTCTTCTCCTTTCTATGGTCATCGCTCAGCCTGCCTGGCAACAGCTCACAAAGACCTCACCCATCATCCCACATTTCTCTATCTCAAAGACTATCCATACAAACTCCTACTGTCTTGTGATTTATGTAGCACTGATCTGCCTAGAGCTTGGCTACTTACTTCGGCAGCTAATTTTGATCTCATGGCTGTCAGGTTGCAGACAAACCAAGATGAATAGAGTCAAACAGAAACAAACAACAACAGTCCTTCTGCTTTAACAGTTACACAGAGCTTACGCAGACTTCTGCAGACTTTGGATTAGATATTATAGTCTTCAAGATTGTTACCAGCTCTTATCCTACCTAAACTTCTTTGAATCGCACTCTTCTTCTTGTGTTCATTGTATTATTTTGTCCAAGATTTCTATGAGCAAGTATGGTTGGTTTTCTGTCCCATTCACCAGCCATTTCAACCACTTTCCAGTCTTTTGCACTCTTACAGAATTATTCAGATCCCGACCTCTAACAGTACTGCGTTCAGTCCTATTTTGACCCTATTTCAATCTTATTTTGACTCATTTCTCAATACACTTAGACACCCCGTGTCTGTCAGCAACAAATATTTGTTTATCAGCTTTTTCCCTGACTCACATGGTGTTGAAAACCTCAACACTGCTCGTTGCAAACAGCACTTCTGACTTCTTATTTACTCCAAGTTTCTCCTTATACTTAGCTGCCATCTCTGTCTTCCTGCTCCACTTGACTATATCCAACATCTGGAAAGCAGATCTATCCCTGAAGTCAATCTGACTCACATTATCTGGAAATAGCCTGGTTCCATTATAACAAGACCTTCACTGCCCCATTGCCTTCATGGCTGAAAGACATCTCAGCCAATGGGGGCATGGATTAATGTCCTGAAGGGAAAATGTGCAAACCTTCTAACGAGCTTTTTCTTGTCTGTACGAAAGACCCATCAGCAACTGAATCTTCCTTGTAATTCTTCAATTATTAGGCATTCAAAATTAATTTCTATTCTCTCCCAAAAATGAGACTCAGGCAATAATGAACCCATTCTATAAATACTTGTTTAGTAACAAATCCACTAAAAGAGAAAGGGTTGCTACCAGGTTTGATCTACAAGCCAACCAAACTCCATCCAGTAAATACTGACATATTCTCACCTGGCAAAAATAAAAGTGGGTATTTTTAAGTTTAAATATTCACATACTTATGAGATTTTCAGCCAGCTCTACAGGATGTAATATTGCTGATAGTCCTTGAAAAAAACCAACCAAAATATGAAACCTTCTTTCTCACCCCTTCGACCCCCGTCAACACTGTTCATTTGGATCAGGTGTTTTTGAAGTTTGCACATGGCAGTCTCATTTGCATTTAATGTCCTTCAGATTACTTCCTTTTTGTTGTGCTAAACACCTCTCTCAGTTGAGTCTAATTTGATGAGGTCATGCTGTGACTCCTGACCCTTTGGGTTCTAAATGAAACCATCTGACAAAAAAAGTAAGTGGAGTGAGTCTTTTGCCTGTTCGTGGACATTTGATATTTGCAGATGTGCAGCAAGTTTTACAGACAAGTCTTTTGCCAGGCTAACGCTTGATTGGAGAGGTGGAAATAAGTGAATTCCTGGAGAGAATAAAACATTGCAAAAATAAATAGGTCATGGTAATCTAGTCTCCACAAGTCCACTAGCTAAAATAAAAATAAATCAGAAGTAAATATGACCATTATCTAAGTCAAGGGAATCCTAAATTCCAGAAAAGCTTCTCAATCCCCGAAATGACTTAATATCTTGGTGTTTTCTTCAAATGTTTGTGAATGGAAACACCTGCATGGCCTGGCACGGAGACTCTGGGATTGTTTGGTAGCTCAGAGGTAGCCCATCATGCACACGGGAGCCCTCCACCTGCCTTGGGCTGATGTGCCCATTCTGCCAGAGCATTTATTGAAAAGCTGAAGAGGTGCATATTTATTTCCAGTTGTCTACAGCCTGTGTTATAGAGGAGGTCAGCCTGGATGGTCTCACAGTCCTCATCTGGCCCTAAAAGTCTGGATCTGTTAGTATGGCTTTGAAATGCTCTCAAGCGCTGATCGCTTCATTCCGGGCTAATTTTATGTAGAGGGAGTCACTGGAACATTAACACATATGGTCAAATAAAGAGCCAAAATGCTATTCCAGACTTCTGGCCACAAAATAGATCTGTGTTTTACTAGAATATTATGATATAAAATTGGAAAAGGAAATAAGTAAGCTCAGAAATTTCTTCAGAATATTTTTTCAACATTCCTCTGCTCATCACTCGTTACTTTCAGAGGCTGGAAGTGGGACCATGCTTAAATAATATTTGGGGTTTAGTCAATATACGCCGAAACTGCCAGAAAGACCTCATCAGTGAACATTAGATGAGGCCATATATCTCTTTTTATTTGTAACTCTCCCCGTGCCAACCCTCCCCACTTCCACATATACGCGTAATTTCCCCTATGAACTCTACGGCTAATTGTACAGCTGCCTGTGGTATGCATGCCCTCCATAGCAAGACTATTTCAGAATTATCTGACTGTAGTAAATCATCTTGAGATATACTGTAATTAAGTAGGAATATGCAAAGCATCAGACAGATTATCTTTGAAATGCATCAAAGTACATTATATTATAAAAAAATTAGGAAAATCTGTAGGTCATATATTCACTAAACTCCTCTACCTTATATGAAAATGAGTCATTTTCCATCATACCCTGGGGGTGAGGAGGCTGTCAGATGAAGAAATAAAAGACACTGCTAGTTAAGAAGAGCAGACCATGCCAAATCACTAATTAAAATTTAGATTTTCTGTGTAGAGAGCAGGTGCATATGCTAAAAGCTATTCCAGAAGTGGACTAACTTTTACCTCACTTTTTTTTTTTAAATGCTATTTTACAGACCTGAGTATGGGCCTCAAAGACTGAACATATTACTGAACCAAAGCCTTAGATGTACACACATAAAAATGGAGAACTCAGCATTGAATCTTAACTTTGAAAGAACGTATTTTCAATTAATCGGACAGCTTCTGAAGGAACAGGTTAAAAAAATCAATTTAAAAATAATTTTTAAAATGTTATCGTTGATCAAATTATATTTGTAATAGTCAGGACGGAGATACAGATATATAAATATATTGAGTTACACAGCCTTGATTCTTGCAGTTTCAAGATCCTGTGTCTTTTCAGCTGCCCACAATTTGCACACAATTAATTGTGCAACTACAAAGGGTCCGAAGGAATTTATTTTCATTGTTGTGTTCATTATGATAGTTCTATGAAACTTTACCTGCCTGAATCTGAGCTATGTTTTTCATTTATATCAATTGTATAGCCCAGTAGTCAAAACGGTTCTTTAGAAGTAAAGCTGTTGCGAATGGAAAGGAGCGGTGGTAGGACTTACAGCCGTGCAGGCATAGCGCTCCTACTAATTACAACCTCATCAGCACTTACAGAAATCTGAACTGTTTTGGCACATCCATTTCTATCCCTGCATCCCCAACTCATGAAAATTATTTGGAAGAGCTTTACTCCCACTGCCTTCAGCAGG
>NW_010564144.1:20127-36995 GCF_000687285.1 Phaethon lepturus
GGAGGAACTGTACCAGGCTCTCACGAGATATGCCGAAAACCCCAAACTTCACAGGAATACAAGAGAATCTGAAGCTACAGGAAGCAAGAGAATCAGCTGCCACATCCACCCCTTGGATGTCCACAACTGCCAAAACTGAGGAGCCGAGGTTTGAGTAGCAGCTCAGTCCTGGGGATGTCTTGGAAAAGGGAGATTCAAATAGTGAAAAAATTACATACCCACATGTGTACGGGGGACAGCGTTGTAATGTCAATGCTTCAACTTAGAAATGTAGGAATCTGAAGTTGCATCTGAGCGCATTCTGGAATTACATGTAAAATGCATATTCATCAGGATTACAGCAAATTGGGGCCTAAAGAAAGAGTGGGATTTTCTTCGTGTTTTGTGCGCTGCACGAGAGGTAGGCCAGAAACGCATGCATGCCTGCTAGCAAGTGAAAGCCTGCTGATACCTAAGCCATTGGGGGCTTTTTCCAAAAATGATTTATCCTTATATTACTTGAAGATTACTCATGTAATCCTGTTTGTAAAGCTGAAGGAAACTGTAACGTGCTTCCTAAAAATATTCATCTGAGTCCTTAAATGATTTTTTTTTACTGTGTTCACATGCCTTTGGTGTTTACTTTTCCAAGGATTTCCTACAATTGCATTGACAGGTTCTGAAAGGACACTTTTTCAGCAAACATGCTGGAATACTATTCTTTGTGTTTTTATAATTATTATTCATATTACTGAAGTCTTCAGAGATGCCAATCAGTCTACAAGCCCTATCATGGCAGATCAAATTATAATGACAAGAACTGTACCAGAAACCTGATCCCGTGTATAACACCCTCAATTACATGCATGGCTCTTCCCCACGGAGGCAGAAATCAGCTGCTCTGTAACACTCCCAGTTCCGGGTCGAAAGGGATGTAAGAAAACAAAGATTATAAGTGAGAGAAAAATGCACAACATTAAAGTCTAAGCCATAAAATAATGTCAGTTAAAATGGTCTCAACAGGTCTTCTGTGAGTACCCCCTCGACTTGAAATATTGAGGTTTTCATGGACATAGTGGATAGGAGAAACTCTGTTGCTGGTGGATCATGCTACCATGCGGAAAAAAAAAAAAAAAAAAAAAAAAGAGCACAGGGAGTGGAGAGCCAAGGAATTTAATAAAACCTGTACAAATCAAGGCATGCATCAGATGAACAAGACCTGGCATCATTTTGTTAAAGTGGGATTCTACTCAGTTAATAAACTGGGGGAAACTCTAACACAAAACCCCACAGGGGCACTCCTTGCTGTACCTCCTGTCCTGGAAGGAGGGCTGCCTGGCAAAGCAAAGAAAATTGTGTCACATGACATGTATTTTCCTCATAAAAAATTTCAAATAAAGATAAAATTTCAAACAGCAAAACTGAAGACCTGAGCAGAATAAATTTGGAAGTCATATCCATTTCAAAAATCCACCTCAAAATTCAATATAGTAGGCAGCTAGGAACAATAAAATAAGACCATATGGACTTGGATCAACCTATTAAAATTATGCTATACTGAAGGGCTGAGGCCAGTTACTCAGCTATTATCTGCCTTTAGTGACCTTGGGATGTGATCATTTGATTGCACCAAAGTCAAATTTTCCAGGCTTACTTCTTCATGTCTGTGAAGTTGTAATCTTTGAGTATCCCTACAGGATATAAACTCAAAAAGAGTGTTGATGCACTGTCCCACAATGGCAGAGACTGTGGCAAACAAATTCTCACACAGATTCACAGAATGAATCTGTAGCGCAAGCGAGGCAGAGGGTACGATGAGGAAGGCTGAAGCTTTACTGGTTCATATTGCAAGTCTGGTTTAAGCTGCTCAGTTTTATTGGCATAGCTGAACTTTTTATTGACTTTTGAGAGCATTTTAGAAGTGATTTCACTTCTCAGGGGATTCTTGGAAATATGTTCTTTGTCTGAAGCCCTCTTAGAAAGCCACCCCCCTCTCCAAGAAATTACTGCACTTGGAATCATGTCTTGTTTAGGTCACAACTCAAAAACACCAACGGCCCAGCCTGCATCCCTATGGACCATGCGTCAGGATTACCGACAATCTGGAAAACAACACTTGTTCGAAAAAAAAGAAGAGCCCAAAGACCCCATTCAACCTGTGTAACGCAACTGTCTCACCTGGCAGAGCATGGAGCACCATGGAGGCAGCTCTGCTGCAGGGTGACGGCAGGGACAACTGCCCCTGCCCCATTCTTGATGCACCTTTCCCACCCTGTCCCCAGGGATGTGCCAGAGGACGGGGACAAGCTCTACCCACATCCTGGGCTGTGATGCTGTGGGCAGCTCTGGGGCCCATGGAGAGGGGTGAAGAAGGCTCCGCTGCATCTCCCCCCTTCCATGTCTGTGTTGGCCCAGCAGTGTGGTGAGTGGGCAAAGAGGTTGTCCTGCCCCACTGCTCTCCGTGGAGGCCCCACAGCTCCACCTGAGGGCCACAGCGGGTCCTTGTGTTCAGAATTCATCTTCCTTGGTCTGAAACAGCCCTATTTTGTCAACCCTCAGGACATGCTGCAATGCACATTTGTTTTCCCAAACTGAGAAAAACTGGGAGAACTCTGGCAGGAGATCACAAAGACTGGAAATTTCTTTTCATCTGCTAGGTTATGATTTATGTTAATGATTGGGCAAAGGAAGGAGGGGGACTCGAGAGCAGGCTGTCTGTATGGCAAGGAAATCTCTCCAGACAGTGGGAAGGAGCACTCAGCACAAGGCGCAGGCACCCCTGCCTGCCTTGAAAATAAATAAGCTGCGACAAAAGGCAGGTGGGTGCATGGCAGATCCATTGGACAAAACCCTCTCTCTGCGGGGAGCACGGGAGAAACAATCGTTGCTACTCCTTGTAAATTGTAGCCGGAACCATGCTGGAGTCGGCAGAGGGAAATCCAGTCCCTGCAGAGATCCCCTGTGCAAAATATGTTTCTTCCAGTTTTGCTCAGGAGACCAGGATTTGGCTGCAAGACACAGGGTAAAGTAAAAGTTCAAATGCAGTGACAATTATGTATGATAGGAAATCTCTTCCTCTGCCTCGGCGTGAATTCCTTTCTGAAAATGTTACTTATTTCATTATACACTGAACTCAAATCCTTTAGCGTGGTAAATTTCAAGCTTGAGACACAAAGAAGAATGTCACAGCCGTACATATACGTACTGCCCGTGCCCACAGAGCTTATCCACGCAGCTTCAGCTGCAGAAATCATTGATATCTAGAAGATGGTGGAGGGAGAGGGGAAGAGAGGGAGAAGAAGGGCGAGAGAAAGACCCACCCACTGAAACACTTAAGCTTAGATCTTCCAGGGATCAACAGCATCATTCCCAGTTTAGCGGCCAACGATTAGCATTTCAGCTATACATGCTAGCACAGATTCAGCAGGGAGGTGAAGGGGACCTTCACCCTCTCCTATATCGGTGGGTATCCTTCAGGGCTTACCAGTCTGCCTGCGTAGGGTGAGCCTGAGTCTGTGCTCATGCGCCAACTTCGTGGCTCTGTGCTGCATAGAGGTGCAAATGCACACTTGGGCTGAGCTTCAGCTGACCTCTGCTTCCACGGGAAAGACCATGCTCTGGGGCACACCCAGGTTTGCTGGTGTGACTGGGAGGGGTACAGGAGGAGAATAGCCAAGACAACAACCAGTATCAGGAGTTGGAGTCTTTCTAAGCACTCTGTGGAAACTTGGGGTGAGGGTCCATGGACAACAATGTCACACAAATCCCTGTGACAAGAATCTCTTATTGAGGAGCCACCTTTGAACACCTTGAGGCAACCAAGGGAAAACGCTGCTTGCCAGGAACTTTGGTGCACCACCTGCAAGTTAGATCTGGGCCACTCAGCCTTCAACTTCAGTTTGTTTGCTCACAAAGCTCTCCAGTTTGGTACTTTGCCATGCAAACCAAGCGTGCAGAGGATTTATCTCTGCTTGGGCTGACAGTGCCATTCAGTCCAGGTTCCCTGTTCATGATCCTCAAACCTTGCATGAAGACCTGCTTCACTGGGATCTATCAAGCACGGATAGAAGACCTAGCACATTATCACCGCACCTACCCCTCCATTTCCCTATGGGATGCCTGAGGGGCATCTCACTTTCTACATGGCAGTGCACACGGTGTGACTGCCAGCTCCTTTTCACCAGCCCCAGCTCTGTATCAGGGTGGGATGTCACTGAGGGGTGCCTGGATGATGTACAACCAAAGAAAAGCGTGTAGAAGCTCTGTAGGGACTGAAGGGTTGCTCAAAATTGACGTATTAAAGGCCCATCTCAGCAAAAGATATTATAGCAGAGGTGACTTTCCACTTAGAAAACCCTAAGGCTTTACTTTAGTGTGAAGGTCCCTTTCTAAAGCTATTGTGAAAACACAAGAAACAAAACTTACATCCAAGAATCTTAAGGACTTTCTGCACATTAATTAACCCCGCAGCACCCAGAGTGAGACAAGGAAGTGTAGTTAAACCAATTAAGTTGCCCGCGAAGGGGAGGAACCAGGGGTTAAGTGCCTTGCAGATGGGGGGACTGGAACCCAGGCTTTCTGGCTCACAGTCTCAGTTCGACTTCCCGGGAGTACTGGAAGTGAAACTTTCCCTGTAGAGCTGTCGCTCTATGAAATCAGCTTGGCAGTGTGTGACAGACATAATCCTTTTCCCATATGTTTTATTTTCTATAAATAGAAAGACATCTCATTAGCATTCTGTAACTTCAGGAGATAAGGAGAATGCACAAACAAACAAATATCTGAACTATTTCCAGAGAATTGCCTGAAATGCCAGGCAGCCCAGGAGGAAGGCACTAGATTCAGCCTTCTTTCCAATTTGACATCACCTGCAGTGCCAGGGACTAGGAAAATATTTCTCCAAATAGCAAGAGGTGGTTGAGCCCCTTACAACAGACTACACCGCTGAGGGTGAAATGGGCCATGTACCACAATGCAGTATTTTGCTTGGGTCATATCACAGAAATTGTGTAATCCGAACCCTAATCTTTGGCAAACCACAGCCACAAGACAGGCAGTTAAAATATTTTCCATGTTTGGGATGTTCATGCCCCACATCGTAAAAGCTGTAACCCTCCCTGTATTCCTGTGAAACCACGATGGCTTTTGTGCCATTGTTACGACAGCATTACAGAAGATTCGTATGACCGATGTTTCTGAAGATACAGTACTGTTGGGACTGTTCTGAACAGTTTATCATGGTATAGCCTGGCAAAATAGAAATTGTATGGTCTGTCCTTGACATTAAACATGTAATATGCAAACTCTCAATTATTTTAGACCCAATTAAAATAATCTTTCATATGATTAGACCAGGAAAAAAAAAAGGGAGTCTATTTTGTTTTTGATAATTGGCTCAAGGTTTCTCAAACAGAATAAAACATGCAAGAAGATCCACACTAAATTAGATGTAAAGGAACATGAGCAGAAAGCTACATATTAAATAGGAAGGACTAGAAAGCAGCAGTTTAATTTCAGCCAGAAATTTGAATTTTCAGAAATAGATTTTTTTCAGTTTAGAATGAAAATAAAACTTATGGAAGAATTCAAGAATAAACAAAGGGAGAAAAATTTTCCTTGTGAAACAGGCACCTAAGCTGGGAGACACTACCTGAGGTGAATGAATTAGGCACTGCACCATTGTGGATAGAGATCAGTCAGTATCTTCCCTTCTTCAACTCAGAAATCTTCCCTAAAACGTTTGCAAAAATACTTCAGATATGATAATGATGTTCCCCCCAGTGTTTTTTAAAAAGTTTTGAACGATTAAGGAACACTTTAAGTCTGGTTCCTTCCTCATCTGATTAACATCTCTATTTGTTGCCTTTCAATAGCACTGAACACCTCTTTTTTAATATTATATGAGTTGGTAAGAGGATGACTGAATCTGCCTTCCCTATAGAAAATACTAATTTTAGATCACCTGCTTATTATGTCTTGTCCCTCTAAAGTAAATCATCTCTTTCTGCATCACACAGAAGGCTCACTGTGACTCTAATTACTGTGGTCTCCAGTCCCTAACCCAATCCCACACTTGCACAGCACTTGCCCTCTGGTCTGCCCCAGGGATGGGTGTCCTGGTTTCAGCCAGGATAGAGCTGGTTTTCTTCACAGAAGCCAGTGTGAGGCTGTGTTTTGGATTTGGGATGAGAAACTGTTGATAATGTGCTGGTGTTTTGGGTTGTTGCTGAGCAGCCAAGGACAGTCCAGCTTCTCGTGCTGGGCTGCCAGCGAGCAGGCTGGGGGTACACGGGGAGCTGGGAGGGGACACAACCGGGACAGCTGACCCAGACTGGCCAAAGAGATATTCCATACCATACGACGTCATGCCCAGTACATAAACTGGAGTTGGCCGGGGGGCGGAAATCGCTGCTCGGGGACGGGCTGTCGATCGCCGGGTGGTGAGCAATTGCTGTATTGGGCATCACTTGTTCTTGTACATTCCTGTGTTGGTATTATCATTGTTGTTCCCTTCTTTCTTTCTGTCCTATTAAACCGTGTTTATCTCAACCCACGAGGTTTTTTTCCCAATTCTCTTCCCCGTCCCACTGCAGGAGGGGGAGTGAGCGAGCGGCTGCGTGGTGCTTAGTTGCCGGCTGGGGCTAAACCACGACAATGGGTTAGCCCTTCAACCAGCAAGGACCGTTCAGTTATGACCTACTCTCAAAGGCTGCTGATGGATTGAGCTCAATAAAACAAAAAGAGAGGGAACTGCAACATCAAATGAAGGACAAAATCTGATTTTCTCCAAAAACGTTGCAAGAAAAGATTTGAAATGCAATTGAAGGTGTTCCATCAGCTGTCCAGTTGGTTAAGAAAGACAGTTCAGGGTGCACACATGCAGTGACGTGGTTCCTTCCCATAGGAATTTCTGGGCATTTAAAGGATACTCAAGTGTACGAGGACCCAAAAAACCTTATTCCATTCTAATGCATCAATGACTCATTCCATCATTGATTAAAAATAACAGGCTGAGGACAGGGGATAAGTATACCCTGGCTCTTTTTTAAATAAGAACCTTACCAAAATCACAGGGAAAGAAAAAATTTCTAGCATGCTGTCATACCAGAATTATAAGAATGCCTAACTCCAGGAGGATAATTACAGTATAACACAACTTGAAATGTTTTTCATGTGTCTGTCAGGATCTTTTTCCCATAGCAATTTTTTTTGCCACAGGCCAACAAACAGCTTTAGAAAACAAGCACTTTTTCTTCAAAGAGGATATCCATGATTACAGTATGATCTCAGGAACAACTGTAGAAGCTCTGGATAAGATTTATCTTTGTCACTTGCCACAAGCATACAGTGCTGGGTTTTGAAGCCACCCCAGTCCTCACCTGGACCCCCAGCACTCACCACCTGTGCCAAACCCAGCTCCAGGAGCAGCTTTTCAAACAGGTGCTGACATCAGGGTGGGCTTTTGGGCTGCACCATCCCCAGTCTGGTCCACAGGCCCCTGGACATCAGGTCCCAGCAGCTCAGGTCTTAGAAATCTATTTTATACTGCACAATGTGGCACCTACATCTATATCTATACGTATTCTACTTTATCTATGGTGGTGTTTGGTTGACGGTCGGACTTGATGATCTTAATGGTCTTTTCCAACCTTAATGATTCTGTGATTCTGTGTGATCTAAAGCTGTGATTAATTTGAACAGTGAATCACAGCATCTTAGAAAACAGAAAGAGGTAGGAAAGTGTGTAGGAGTGTAGGAAGGTACGAACCGAAGCGCACACAAACATCTTAAAATATCACAGTATCTCCACAGGAGCCAACACACATAGTGTACTTGGAACACCAACAGAGTATTTTCCAGAAATGGTAAGATAATTAAGTATAAAGAGCATCTCTTGGAAAAAGTTAAGTCTTGAAATTAAGCCACTGAATATCTCTCTAGAGATGCACAATTATGATTTTTATTAATTGTTTCCACAATGGAAGATTCCACAATCAACAAAGTTCTCAAATATTTACCTCCTGCACAGAAACTTTTCCATACTTGAAATGAGTTTTCTGAGGGACAATCTTTACTTTGGCTAGTTAAAAAATCAGAGTTAGTCAATTTTTAAAAATTATTTTTAAAATTAAACCATGAAACATTCAGTTTATTCTTAACTAACTGCACAGCTGATGGAACACCTTCAATGACATTTCAAATTTTTTCTTGCAACATATTTGTATAAAATCAGATTTTGCCCTTCATTTAATGTTGTCCTTCCCTCCCTTTTGTTTTATCAAGTTCAATCCATCAGCAGCCTTTGAGAGTAAATCATAACCAAAACAGGGTTGTTTGTATGAAATTACAAACTCCGTTTCATATTATATGCTTGACTCATGTCTCAGCTTGCCCAAGATAAGTCTATTAAACAGCATTGCAGGCAGCAGCTCTGCCCAGGGGAGACACTTGTCACTCCATTGGAGGACTACCACTGGGAGACCATCAAGTCTGTAACCCTGTGCCACCTTGAACTGCTGAGCTGCTTCTGAAGGAAAATGGTCCCTAAGTACAAGGTACCCAAAATGCTGAGCCTGTGAACAAGATTAGAGGTTGGTACTGGAGCATGTGATAAGGAGATAGGATGAGTTGTGATCAAGGGATTTTATTCCATATGCCTGTTCCAGAGTGTGTGGGAGTATGCTCAGATTTGTTTTGGATACTCAGATTAGGGTAGGGTCTGCTCAGATTAGGAGTCAGTGTCTACCAGGACATTTCCACGATCAATCAATACAATCAATGCCATGTCTAATACTTGAACAACTTCGAGGAATCTCGTAGTTAAGAGTCGTGCTAAGCTCATTGTTTAAAAAAATCACAAGTTAATTTCATTGTTTTCCTATAACATCATCCAGAATAAAGCAGAAGACCAGGCTTGCACAGCCCCTGCAGAGCCTTGGAAAAACATATGTAAGCAACTGGCGGGAGTTTGGGTGATCTTAGAGGTCACAGCTTGGGAGGATCCAAGCGTGCCTCTCAGACCTGAACCTAGAAATGGCAACTAAATTGTAGCCAGGCACAGAGGAGTCAGTGGGACCACCTGTTGGATCAAATTGTGTATTTAAACGGTGATTAACCACTCTTACGACAAGAGCAGCCCAGGGCTGAATGCCCATGCAAACACACACCACAGCAGTCCCTGCCCTGAAGAACATGCAGTGGAAGAGGCATCCTCTCTGCGGCACGCGGGGCTGAGGCAAAACGCAGGACTTCAAAGGGAGGTTTGACTTTGATAGAGAGTGAGTAGGGGCTGCTGAAGAGGGACCTGTGCTACAGAACAACCGAGCATGTGCTTCACATTTCAGAAATTATATGCAGAAAAAGACTTCACAGATGAAAAAAGAAAGGAAAAAAAAAAAAAAGCAGCATACAAAAGTCCTGGGCATCAAGAGTCTTCTTAAGGTAGTGTTTCTGAGCCCCATACGTGCTATGACATTGTAGTCTGAAAACTGCAGCATTTGCATTTAAATAAAAAAATATTCTTTTTATCCCATTTGGAGTTATTTAGCAACACCTCTCCTGAGATGTGAAAGAATGCAAATAAAACATCCAATACGATCCTTACCAAATACAAATTACATTAATTTGTCCTTTGGAGAATAACCTTTAACCATTACAAAATACACTCTACTGGCTTTCTTGCCTCCCCCCCCACCCCTTCACTCTTTTCTTGGACTTTTGAAGCAGATTTTGTTGAATAGATCATACAGGATTATACAGTTATAGCTTGCTTTCATATATTTCAAAAAGAAAATCATAAATATGACCTCATATGTTAATAAATCAATTATGGAATGCTGTTTTACACATATGCTCAAAACATGACCTCTTCCAAGTTCTCTTAGAGCAGAAAGTTGGGAGTTTAGATTTAAGGCACTTTAGCTTTAAAGATATTGGGAATAACATTATCTGGTAAATATTAAAGCAGTTTTTCTGTTAAGTTTTATCTTGCCTTCAGTGGTTTATTAAAGCTTGCTCAACACCACCATTTTAGTTACACATGAATAAGCCTTAACCTTACTTTTCTTCAATAGTAAAGAATGGCACTTAGTAGCTATAATTTACTTAACCACTTCTAAGTTACGAAGGGGTAAAGCAGAAGCAGGCCAAGTTTTATATATGCTCTTTTGCACTCTCAGAGGCAATTCAGTGTTAAAGCATTTTCATTTTATAAAACAAAACAATGCTGGTGACTCACTTGTAATGAGGACTTACATAATTGCTTTTTTGGGAGTTTGACAAGAAAGAATGTGCAGCAGTCAATCCACGCAACTTTTAAAACTGTGAAACAAAAGATGCACAGAACACTTTTAATTCTACTTTAGGTTTAATTCTCTACTAAATTTCATCCTGGGCCTAAAGTAAAAAATGCTAGTTTTATTGTAAGATGCCTGAAGGGGATGAAATAATGTTAAAAAACATTTGATATAAAATAAAACCACCAACAAAATATCCTTCATTGTTTTCTGTAGTCCCTTTATGGCTTCCATTGCCATGATATTGAGTGAACCAGCATTTTTCCGCAGTGACTCCCCCTCTGAGGTCGTGCTTCTCTCCCATTTTGGGAAAGTGATGCACAGAGACTGAAAGCCAGATGCAGGAAGGGGACACAGACTGCTGCCGGGCTTGGGCAGAGCGGAGGCTCTGAAGTCCAGTTTGTTGAAACTGGACTGACTTGAGATCAAAGGAGTTCAGAAACCGAGTTGCTCTTCCTAACATCCACAGATATTTTCCTGTTCAGCCTAAAAATTCCCACATGCCTACAGCTGGGTACACACTCATGCTGGGACCTGCATCGGTTATACAACCTATAGGATGTGAGATTGCACCTTCCCCAGCCAGTGCTCGCACTCACCAAGCTGAAGATGGCTTCTGCTGGGGAGCAGCGTGATGGGAGTATTTCCCCATGACCTCTACCACGCAGAATAACGTGGAATAACGTGGAAAATGGGTACCTGAAGCTACAGAGAAGCATGTAGATAAGAAGAGCCATGCCTGTGCTGAGCAGAAGGTGGGATATCCCCCTTCCCCTCACCCGTGGGGCTGTGGAGTGGACAGGGCAGAAGTTTAACAAAACAACTGATCAGACTGAAACCCCAGGTTTTCTCTACCTTTCCTGCTTTAAAAGCAATCCCTGAGCAATCAACACAACCGTATTACGATGTTTATAGTCAGCAGATCAGAATTATTCCTTTTGATAGGAGCTACACTAGTTTACATCAGCCAGGAGTCCTGCTTCTGTATCTCATCACACCTGCTACCAACACAGCGTCCAACCCTACACAGTGACAAAACACCTCCTTCGAGCTGAATTGCTCAGTACCTGGCAGGGTGTATGTCTAGGCACTCAAAAACCCTTCTGCCTTCAGAGCTGGATGCTGAGGAAATTAAAATGAGTGCGAGCATATTGCTATCAGGACACTTGTGAGAAGCAGAGAGCCTGTTACTGTGTATTTCAGAGAAAACAGCGCTATTAAAGGACACAAATGTGATACTCGATTTGGATGTTTTCCCATGCGGATGAAAGGAATCACTCCTCATGCAATTCTGAAAAAAACTGATTAGATTTATGCAGGCAAGTATCAGCTTGTGATTAGCATTTAGGTGAGGATGGAGTTATGTGTTACAGGAAATATTGGTGTGTGTGTTTGCTGTTTACTTTCATTATCTAATGTGCTCTGCATCAGGTTGGGAAAGACAGAAGTGGTTATTTGGGAGATTTTTGAGCACTTGTAAATTTATTAGTCATTCCTGACAGAGGAATAGGACACACTACTTCTTCATAACACAGTCTTTTTGGATGGACTGATATAAAATGCCTTCCAAGCAGTTTCAAGCAGAGAATCAGTCTGTTGTTCTGCTTAGAACAGGTAGGAAAAGGTTTGAAGAACCAATTTCCCCCTGAGAAATTCCATTTCACAAAAAATATTTGATTTAAGAAGTAATGTTTGTTTTGATGAAACGTTCAATCACAGAAGTGCACGGGGGGCTGTATACATACATACATATACACGTACATATACATGTACATATACACATACACACATATGTATTTTTTTTCCATTGAATTGGGATAAAATAAATCTGAGGCTTTACATTTTTCATTTATAAAAAAAAATCTGTTACCAAAACGCTTCATTTCTGGCAACATTTGCGCTGAATCCTACAGGGACATTTACCTTCAGGTAACCTCTCTGTGTAATGCATGTCTTCATTACAGCTAATGGGGAGATAGACTAGTTAGTCACTACCTCAAAAAAAAAGAAAAAAAAAAAGGAAAAAAAGCAGCCAAGATTGTTGTATAAAAGCTCAGAAATCCTTTCATGCACTGTCTAGGCTTGGAATACAGAAGGAAATCTCTGCCAAGAAGCAAAGGATGTTGAAACAGAATCATGCAATGTGTTAATACCGCAGGGCATTGGAAGTAAGATGCCAGGGACTTCAATCAGGAATTGAGTGATCTTTGTGATATAGCAAAGAGGATGGAATAACATCAGAGAACTGTGCACACAATGGAACGAAACAGCATAATCATTTGTCATCACTCCAAGCAAACGAGTGCTGGCAATGACGTTTTCTGCACCAACCTATTCATGTCATAGTTTGAGGTTCAAATACCTTTTAGTAGCAGATCCCACCAGCCACATCGTCTGATGGCGTGGAAATTTGCAGCAATATCCACCTCATCTGACACTTCAAAGGACTTGTGCTCTGGTCCTCAGACAGTTAAGTGTGGCTACGCTAAGGTGGCTATGAAATCAGATTAACTTAAAGAGCTTGTATAATTCACAGCCTATTAAGTTAACCTAATTTCAAAACTGGTTCCACTTTGCATGAGAATGGACATCTGTGGCCTTCAAAATAGTCTACTATTTTTCATTCTTTATAAAGTATTCTTCCTTCCTTTATACTGCTGTTGATCTCTAGCTGTGTCTTATAAAGACTCAACTGAGACTTGTCAGATACTAAAACTTGTCCTGGCCCATTATATGTGAAATATATAATTACACTGAAATCTTATGGAAAGAAAGGTGTCAAAATGTCCTGCACATGGACAGAACTTGAACTGCAAACACCTACTTTAGTGCAGATAAACTGTTCAGTGGCCAGTGTTGGTCACTTGTCTTGCATATTTTGGCAACAAAGTCACCTGGTTCCCAGTGTTGAGCAGTCAGTAGCTCTTGATAGTATCTAAAGGCATCATATGGTGTCCAGCTCTTCCGTAAAGGGCCCTACATAAATATTTGAAAAAACTAACTTCAAGCTCCTGTTTCTGAAAATCCTGCATTTAATTTAACATTCATCCTTCATTTGCCTAAAAATACAGAGAGAGAAAAAAAATCAAATACTACATACTAGAAAACTTACCTATAAATATGTGGAGTTTTAAGATACAGGGATTTACTCAGGGATGTACGTTAAGCAGAGAGCAGTACATTCAGGCTGAGGAGCAGTCAACATTTCCACACTTAGGCGGTGAAACCAAACTCTAATTATAAGATATCGTCTAGCCAATATAGCTTCATATTTTGACTTTCAATACAATATAAATAATACAGTCTAATTTATAAGGTGCCTTATCATGCAAACTTCCATAGGCACAGTAATTTAAAAGGTATTATATATAAACCCCTCTAAAAGCAAATATCAAAAAGAAAAGATTTTTAGTCTTAGAATATTTCAAAAACATTTATTGAAGGAGCTTCTCTGCTTTTGGGGTGGTATGGAAGTCCAGAGAGAAGAAGGTACATGCCAAAATTGTTAAAGCTGGATGCCTTCACTCTGGTACGTAAATCTATATTTAGCATTCAAGGAAAGGGCACGAATTCAGCTTTTCAAAGGCCTGGGCTATGTCTTAGATCTATGTAAATCAATGTTATTCCACCAATTTACAGCAGCTGAAGACAAAACCACTGGTTTTAGGAATGTTGTGGGAATACTTGATTTGATTCTTCACATTCACACATATTCCTGAAATAGAGGGGATTCTTTCCCCTCTACATTTTTTTCATCTCAGTTTCCAGACATCATGATCTTATAATTTCTTTCTCATGGATTTTCAGAATACAAAGTGCCCCTGATTTCCATCTCTACAAGGCATGTGTTGTGGGATGTGAAAGGAAGCAGAATTTAGCTGTCCATGATCAGGACAATAAAAGGTCTACAGGCAGTTTGGTGCAAATGAATGGCTCATCTTTCATGTAATGTACACATAAGAATATAGCACTTCAGTGCCCTACTATCAAATTATGTGGCATAGACATCTTTTTCCCATTCTTCTAATAAACAGGGTTCATGGATAAATTCCACCTGATTGCTATGCTCTGAACAAAGCAAGTGCAATGGAAATGCTAGCAAACATGTTCTTACCAAGATTTGTGTAAGTTTTCATTCAGAATTATAGGCTTCATCCTGCACAGATGAAGACATTCAACATTTTCTTCGACTTTATCAGCAATTGGAGCATCGGTAAGATGGTTAAAAGACTGCCTTAGGAAGTCAAAGTTCCTTTTTTTTTTTTTTTTTTTGAGGGAAGTTAGCCATTTGTAAAGATGTTACCTTAGGAACATTTCCTGCTGCTCATACAAGTAGAGACATCTTTGGTCAAACCGAGATTCCTGGGTGATTTAATTTTTGTTCTCGAGTACCAGTGAGAGGCATCTACCAAAGATACATTCCTTGAGGTACTACATGTACAGATAGGCCACAGACAACCCTGTCTTCCAAACAAGGGTGGAAAGGCAGTTTTCTTGTAGACTTGTGGATACATAATATGATTAGCTACTTTGAACACTCAGGCATTAGTAGAAAGTGGGACAAATAAAGATCATTCAGTTACCGTGTGGATGTCTGTCCATGCCTCCTCAGAGAAGGGAGGTGAACACCTAACATGAGACTGATAAAGCAAACCCAGAGTTTTCTTCAGTGTATTCATGACTGAAAATCCATCTTGGGATCAGTTTCTCCATACCAACCTCTTGGAAAGGCATAAAAAGAAATCTTCTTGTAATATCACAAGTTAAAAAGCTAGACACATCCGAACAAACTCAACTACCAGGTGTTACCTTTGGGTAGCATTCAATCTTTAACTATAGTTTTAAAGTCTTTTTCCAGGCAATTAACACTACCGATCTCAAATGTACCACAGCCTGCCTGATGCTCTTTACCTAGGAACTGTCAAGCAATTTATATTAAGTAATTTAAATGACCTTTTCTGTGCACTGAGCCATTGTAACTGATAGTATAGAAATGTACCAACATGTCATGACACCAACTTCACTGAGCTCACAGAATCCATCAGTTATTTTGAACAGATTCCTTGTAAAATGAATGAAATGTTTGTTGTTATGAGAAAATAAGTGAAAAGCACTCAGTAGCATTAATCAAATAAAAATAACGTGGAAGTTTAGACTTTCAAAAAAGAAAACAGTGAATCATCTGTGAATTTGGCACTGCATTAACCATACGCTATTCATCTTCACTCTAAAGGCCCTTCATGACCTATCCACACTCCACCTATCATTTTCCTATGCTATCAACGTGTCAGCTCCCTCCAGATCAGCCAGTGATGCCTGCCGTCATCAACCATTTGTTATGTTTACTGACGAGCACCTTTGCCCTTTCTCCCATGCCAGCCTTCATGCCTGGAAGAAGCTCCCATAAATATCAGCAAACCCACCTCATTGTTCTTTCTCAAATGCCTCTAGAAATGTCTCCTTTCCTGAGATAGCCACAGGAAAACACTTGATAGTAAATATACAGTAAATATAATGACTTCTCTTACTCTAGCTACTCTTACCTAATTATTTCATTATACCTGTCTGTCTGGTATAACTACCACTAATGTGGTACTAGAACCTCTACTACTATTTCTTGTTTTAGACTAGAAGTGACTTTGGGCAGGAATTGAGTCTTTGGTCTATATTTACATAGGCCTGAGTACAATGGGTTTCTGTCTATAACAGGGTCGTCTTAACCATTCCTGTAGTATTGATGGTAACTTCTGAATGCAGCTCTACATTTCAATTTGGTTTATATGAAACCTAGTGGTAACACCTAACCATATGGATGCAGTCCTCCCTCAATGTAAAAATGAACCACCCTAAAAATTTGAAATTTTTTCCTATAAATAGTGTATTTACTAGGGAATACTCTACCAATCAGCCTATAATTAGTCACAATCTTTTAAAATAATTTTTGAGGGGAAAAAATTAACATGAACAGAAGATCCTAAAGACTCACAGCCACTCTACCATCCATATAAGTTCATTTTCCTTGTGACCTGAGGCCACAGGTTGAAATCACCTATGTCTGGATGTGTGCTTGGTGAGCTGGACTGTTTCAATGGAGGAAGACATTATTGCCCTATCATTCTAGGAAAGGCACTTAAGTCTAGCCCTTTTGTTTGCATTGCTTAACTTTCATTTCATATGCCTACCATGGAAAGAAACTAATTTGTTACTAGCTCGGGAAAAAGTTTTCTTTGACCAGCATTGGTAATACTTGGTTTTCATTTAAATGCTTTTGGTTCTATCTAAACCATATTTTCAGACATTTTTCCCCTCACAGCCCTAATCTCAAGTAATAACTTAAGAAAAGCAGCAGAATTTAATATAAACCATTACTAGTAAGACAGGTAATAATAATAACAGTAAAAAGCGATTTCCCCACCACCACTACAGTTATTTGTCATTCTCGAATGCCTGGGGGAGAAAAGGTGAACTTTCTACATGTCTGAATGTCATGAAATTCAGGCAGTTTCAGGCTAAGAAAGAATGAATTCCAAAGCTGTGAATCTGTTCTTTCCATTATGGTTCTAAAAGAAATACAAGACCTTCCACAACATGTAG